>NC_092799.1:14203686-14250690 GCF_918797505.1 Bemisia tabaci | reverse complement strand
AGAGACACACAAGTCGTCGCTCCGCTGACGCGAGGGCGTGCCTCGATCCTCACGTGAGCCCTGTGCTCCGCGTGACTTTATGCTGTCCGGGGCCCTCGTGGAAATGGAGATATGCTCTTATGTCAGGGGAGCGACGAAGTCTCAGAGGACGCCCAAGTGACGGAAATATGTTTTCGAACGGTTCAACGGCTTCATATGTAGGCCACGCCGCGCCGCTATCACCCTCCGTCGTTGCAAAATTTCTCAAAAAAAAGGGAAATTACTCATTACTTGTAATTTGCAAATGCAATTAATATTGCGGAATATTAGTTGCAAAATTTTAATCATAGAGTCGCCTGAGGGTGCCGGAGTTGCGAGCCGGCGAAACGCGTTCGCAAATTAATATTTTACGTGCAAGTGAGTTTTTTAAAATTTCACTGATCATTTGTTTTGTGCGGGTCTCTAAACGTATCATTAATTAAGTACGCTGGTATGTCAATGGAGAGTAAATTTTTTCATTGCACGAGAATGCAGTTGTAACGCTTCTGTTGCCCATAATAGTAGAATATCGGAAAATCCATCTATGGGCAAAACTGTTCTCAAAATTCTGACGAATCAAAAAAACGCAACACCCTTCAATACACATGCCATACTTAAAACGAGAGCACGTCACCCCTCACTCCATAATCTTCTTCGAGTTAGGGCGGATATGATTCACAAGGGAAGCAACGAGTATATCCAGCTATCATCATTCGGACAGCGCTCCAACTCGTGATGACCCAGCTTAATGTCATTTTTCCAGCACAAACGACGAGCGGTAATGGTACCCGTGGGGGGGGGGGGGGGGGCGGAGTGACGGCGAAACTGGCAATGTTGGGACGCCACGTCATCGTGAGACGTTTCCAATTCCGCATACACTTTCCAATTCAATTTCGCTTGTCTTTACACCGCGCTCTTTATCAATTTCCCCCTAATCGATTCACCCCGCCCCGCTTCGCCGCGCCCGCGAGGTAGAATAAACAAAACTGAGGGAAAGTGCGCGTGCAGTTTGCTCTGACCTGATAAACGGGGCGAACCGCTGGCCGTTCTGGTCCCTCTTTTGATCGGTCGCATGTGAAATCATTTTATTCATCGGTGCCGGGATCCTTGGCGTCAGAGGTTCATCGTTCTCGACTCTTCGGGGAAATAAATGGTTTACGTAAGGAAAAAGTGTAACCAAACATTTTAGATTCTTCTCGGAAGCTTATTTTGTCAGGGTTATAAAATTCTTTAAAAAACTAAAGTACCAATGCACACTCTGCCGTGCAACGCAAAAACGCCGTAAACGTCATTTTAATTTGTTTTTGACACAATGTATTGTAGCAGAAAAACGTGTGCACCTTGGGACAATGTTTTTACACAATGCTTTTGTAAATACTATCAAGAACTTAACCTGAAAATTTGAGGTTCATGGGTAAAACAGGTTTTATTTTATAAAGTGTTAAGTTCCAAAAAACGCGGGAAAATCTTGATGGATTTACGGCGTTCTTGCTTAGCACGGTAGCACTGCCCTGCGAATAAATCGGCAAAAGCCTGGAATTCAAAACGCCTTCACATCTGTGCGTATGCAACACAGATATCCGTGGAGCCCGAATAGTTGCATTCAGGCGTTGTAATGGAATTCGTCTAGTGTTCTTCGTATACGATGCTCCCTGAGGGCGCTTTTCTTGTTATTTCTTGAACAGTATGCACTTTCAATGCTCCTTCTTAAGACTAATAATAAATTTCTATGTAAATACAAAGTAGAAAATAAGTTAGATTTTATGTAATTTTTTTTAGGATTTTAAGTGACCGTAATACACCGCACTTTCTACCACATTATGTATAGATATATAGATAATTCTTTAAACCTATCACTAAGCTTTGGCTTCTTGACTAGACATTCGTAATATTGACAAACACCTGACTTAAAATCTATTAAACGTAAAAAGAACAAAGATTCTAGAGCAATAAATAGAAAATAATTAATAGAGATAAGACATAGAATTCTCCTAGCAGAAGAAATTTTATTTCAAAGTAAATAACAATCAGTATAATCAGAACATCGGAGAGGTATCCCCCTAAAACTAAGAAAATGTTGAGGGGGGAAATTTTGAATTTATTCCTGTATGCTTATCATAAATTCAGCGACTAACCAATAATACTTATTTACGGTTACACCAAGAATCAAAGGAAATCAATAGCTAAATCCTCCTAAAATAGCAAAACTGATTTCTGTACAGGAGGAAAGGTATTGCAGAGTGTGCAAAAACTTAATGGTAGTAGCAAGTTGAAAAATGCTGACTCCGCCACTTTAACTAACCCCGCCGAACACAGTGCGGTCAGCCTTAGCGTGGAACGCATATTAGCGCCTACAAGACTGCATGAATACTTCACGCGTTGCGCGTTCAACACGGTGCGCGCTTCAATCGCTCGTTTGTATTTTCTAGGTGCTGGACCTACTGTGACCGCGCGCGGTGTACACCATTTCCGACCAGTGCACTACCATGCTAAAGAAAAACGTCGTATGAACCTTCAGGCGTTGCCAAATTTCCTTGGATAAAACACGAATTGCCTGGTAAACTTATGAATATTTTCCTCCCAAAGTTTCAGATGATTTTGTTCGCAATTTCACCTTGAGTAACTGAAAATTCCAAAGAAAAATATTCATAACTTCGAGACTGTGCGGTGACATCCAAGGTTCATTTTTATTTCCTTACGTATTCAAGCGTGATTGAATGCAACACGCCCTTTCATACAGTGCATCGATACATACGTGCATACTTACACTAATTTCGCAGAGCTTCAGGAAATTCGAACCGTATTCTAAGGCTCTCGGGTGCGCTGTCCACGGGACGGAACGGAAATCGCCGTGAGCTCGGGAGCAGGGTTGCTGTGCTAAGGAAAAACGCCGTATGAGCCATCAGACGTTGTCACGTTTCCTCCGATAAAAACCGAATCTACCGGAAAAATTGTGAATATTATTTTCCAAAAATTTTATACAATTTAGTTTGCACTTTAATCTAAAATATCTGAAAATTTCAAGGAAAAATATACATAGATGTTGTCAAAAATACATGTTTTATCACGGGAAATTTGGCAACTCTCGAATTTTCATACGGCGTTCTTCCTTAGAGGGCCCGGATGACCTGAATGCGGCAAAGTCATTAAAATGGCTTGCTGGAGCTGAAAAATACGATGAGCTTAAAGTCGTATCAGGAACTCCTTCGCAGACAGACCGTGACTGTGACTGTTCACTGAAATGGGACGCGACCCGTTAACAATAAGTAGCCCGCCCAACACGGAAATATTTTAAAAATATTGCTGAAATATTGTCAAAAACATTTTAACAATATTTTAACAATATCGAAATAATATTGCTGCAATAGTTTGTTGTCCGCCCCCCTGACAATATTGCAGCAATATTGTCAAGGTAATATTGATAATATATTTTAAAAATATTTACTTGCGATGAGGTTATCATATTCCATATCCGTGTGCGCGCACTCTAGGAGACGTCTTTGGTACTAATTTTCTTTCTAATGTACACATGCGTCCAGGTTGTGGATCGTAGAGTTGTTACTGACCTTAAAATCCGCGCCGTCCTAGTCGGGATTAGAACCCACGCCTCGGGGTGGAGTTGATATCCGAAGTCCAGTACTTTACCACCAGACCAGCCAGGCTTGATGTAGATGGGCCCGTAAATTCAATCTCTTAACTATCGCAGGCCTCTGAGTCCGTAATATGTTTGTTTATTGACGGATTCTTATAATATTTTACCAGAATTTATTATTTATTATTTATTTATTATTTTTTATTTCATCCTGTAATTTGTGTTTCAAATTCTTTATTAATTGTACTCAACATATTCCTATTCATGTATTACAAATTTTCGTTTTTTTTAACTCTCTCTCATTTTTTTCTTTACCAAATTACTGTTTTTTATAATTGCGTCTTTTTCCAGTTTTAATTATTTGAGCTTTTTCCTAGTTTGAATTTATGTCGATGTATTTATGTTATGTTATTTATTTTTTTCCCTTCTTTTTGTCTTTTCTTCCCCCCCCCCCTTTCTTTTTTCTAGCGATTGATTTTAGTAAGTTCCGCAAAATAATTGGTAAACAGAGCAAAACCATACGCTAATTTGGCAAACATTTTGAAAATCTAGCAAAAATTTTAGCCATAATAGCATAAACTAGTAATGTTAATTTCGCAAAAGTATAGTTTGCCATTTTCGCACAATAAAATTACCACTTTTGCAAATTGTTTTGTCGTTCTCGCCACGAGGGTGGGCATTTTAGCAAAAAAAGCAAATTGCAGAAATCGCAAACCATTTTTTGCCATTTTAGCAATTAATTTTTAAATATTACAAAAATATTTATAAAATATTTTTAACATAATATTAAACAAATATTTTTAAACTAATATTTCTAAAATAATTTTAAAATATTTTGTAAATATATTTTACAAACTGTTTTAAAAGTAATTACATAAATATATTTTGTAAATATATTTAAAACATTTTTATAAATATATTGTTACAATATTGTCATGAAATATTTTAGCAATATTGTCAACATATTTCTGCAGTGTATTTAAGGAAATATTTACATGACAATATTGTTTCAATATTGACAATATTGCTGCAATATTGCTGCAATATTTCGTGTTGGGCGGGAGGACTCCTCAGGGACCCAACTTTATACCGTACATTTGAATTTAATACCGTGCGGGCGAACGGTATTCCAACTCCGGTCAAAAGAGCCGAATGGCTCTGCGTCAGGAAGAAATATCAATTTCTCAATGGTATCGATTTTTTCCTGCCGGAACCGCCTACATGGACCACGGGGAAAAAAGAGCACGCGGTTGTTGGATGATACGGCCATTTCTAATTAATTGTGGTCGTACCCCGATTAATTAGGTTATTAACCCAAACGCTGCGGCACTACCACAATTAATTGGAAATGCCCAAATCACCGAACAAATTGGGGTAGTGCCACAATATTGAAGGATAACCCCTAGCTCTTTTTTCTATAATAAAGAAGTATGGTCATGTAAGGAAGAGGAGTATAAAAGGACGAAGAGGAAGAATGATCAAAGAAGAAGAAAAAAGAGGAGGAAGAGTAAAATACGGAGAAGATGACTAAAGGTATAAATTAATTAATGATAAAATGTAGTTAAAAGTGACGTTTTAGATCGGCATTGTGCACTTATTTCCATGTAAACATATTTATTTAAAAACATATTTAAATATTAAGATTTTGTCATATCTTCTTCAGTATTTTTGATGCACAGCTCGATAGCATTAATGTGTTTAGCAAACCATGATAATTAAATCCGAAATTTAAAGGAGCACGTGGAAAAATGATAGGGCAGATGATATCGAACACTCCAATGTGAACACTATGAATCAATACCTCTTTTACAAAATCCTACAAAAGGTAAAAAGGGTTTGAGAGGTACCTCAGTCTGCTAGAGCGTGACACTAAATGAAAACAAAATTAATTCGCGACGCAACGGGATCTTAAAGTTTCCGCAAATCTGAGGAAGTTGTAAAATTTGCTCACTCCAGATAACCGCGTCCGCGAGATTACGGCCCATTCAGCTCAAACTTTTCTCATCGGCCGTCCTTTGTCCCTCCGGACGTTGTCACGTTGAACGGAAAGCAAACGATACCCTCTTTGAACCAAAAACCGCATATCTCCAATGTAATCTCACTTGAATACACGTGTTTCAGATCAGCAAGCTGAAATAGACTCTAAATCCTCGGAGCCGGATAGAACCACGTAACTCTTATCAAAATGCCTTACATTTGGGTGATTTTTTAGTCAATGTAGGGTGAACATCTGCGGTCTTGCGGGCCGCACAGAACCGCGTAACTGGAATATAAATCTCCAAATACGTACGGGTTTTTATGCATAGGGCAACGAAACGATGATTATCTCTGCAACGGCACCATCATTCACCTCTACCGCTTTTCATCTTTGCTCAGCACAGACGATAAAGTTGGTTTAAAATTGAGAGCTAATTTTTCCGCTCTTCTCTGCAACTTTGAAAGAACTTTCGTCGAGAGGAAACTGCTTAACTTTTACGATGTCTCCGTGGGTTTGATTCAATTAAAATAAAATTCAACGCCTCCAGCATGGTTGCCTCATTTTGATAACCAATCAAAAGAATACGCATTTTGAATCAGGTGATTTAGAATTTCAACGAACTTCTTTTTAGGCGATACACTAATTTTAGAAACCGGGTTTGCATGACGTTTCAGAGGTATGCGCTAGTCGGGACAGAAAAAATGTGCGAAAGTTGTAAAAATGAGCTTTGGGCTTATCTCAGCGTAAATTTCTCGAGAAAATAAATATATCGTAATCAGTGGCGAGACATGAATGATCGATTATCGCTATTTCCCCACTTTAAGCTATGGTGCGGAATTGATCACTAAGGTGTTCGTTGCGAACTTCCTGTTAATCGATCATTTTCCTTAGGTTTAAATGGCAGATCTATCGATATATTGTGAAACACGCTACGCCACTGGTCACATTGTTAATAGCCTTGTTTTACCTAATTTCATATCGCGGATTGAAATCTGTCTGTTACGTATGTCCGGTAACTAAAATTTGCTTCTTTTACAAGGACTTTTATTACTTGATGACAGTATTATTTACGGAATGATTTTCTTTTACTGAAGCATAAACTGAAAATGATTTAAAACAGGAGTGTAAGTATTGTATAAAAGTAGATTTGTCCAATTTTCTGATCCGTAAACCGACATTTTTTTTCTGTTACTTATTTCAGATTTTATGGAAGAGAGGCGGATTTTATTGGAAAATGTTGGACCGGAGCTGCAGACTCATTATGATTCCACCGGATTAGAGGTAAGATTTGATAAACTAACTTTATGGTATGATTTACTAAAGTAAAAAACCCACTACCATTGCAATATTAAACCTTACATGCAAAAGACTTTTTTATACTCAAAGTCCCCAGTTGGGTCTAATTGAACTGTCTTTAAATGCATTGATGTTTGCGGTTTTTGGAGTATTATCTTATGTTATTCCTATGTCTTTGAAGGTAAGAAATACTTTTTTTTTCTTTTTTTTCTTTACCTTTTAGATGGCTGTCTCTATAGAGCAAAAGATAAGGCACGCGTTGAGAACGCTGTAGAGATACAACTATTCGTGCTTAATGAATGTCCGTGTTGCGTTTGTAAGATTGAAGGCGCGATGGCGCGAGTCGTGAACTCGCAAGGCTTTGCTCTTTGCGGCTTATGAGATCCGTATGACTTGAGCTTTGGGTCCCACGCACAAAGTGAATTTCTCCGTGTGTAATGCAACTTACGCATAATTTATGGATGTAATAACCATCATGTTAAAGAAGGAAGAAGGTTTATAGTGCAATAATGCAATGAGCTTCTACTCTAATTTTTCTAAGAATCTAAAATAACGAATAAAAAGAATAAGAAAAAGCGGAGCATTTCTCTCAAGTGTTCAAAGATTAAAAGACCTTGTCTCAAATTTTATCCCACGGATGTTTCCATGCCTCGACGCGGAAAATAGAGGCATGATGAATTTTTAACGGAGGGTTTTGTTCCTTTTGATCTTGAGTGACATTTCGGAGAAGCACGATATCTCAATCGTCTCACCACCCAAGCTCCATTGTTAAATCTTTTATGATATGCAAATTGCACTCTTCAACTTCAGTCTAAGATTTAACAGCTCGTGACAGCTGAAGTGCGGGGGACCCTTTGAGTAAAACACCGGGCAAACCCGATGCGCTAGAATTATGCTAACCAGAAGAAGATCTGTTCCGTGAAAACCAGGTATCATTACAGGGGACAGTAAAAGCGGAGTTGTCATTTGATTACGTAAAACACATTTCCTACTGAACCCTTGACGAGAACATCGCGTTGCTGCGGGCTGATTATTGAAACTGATAGACTGAGCAATAGAAAAAGAAGACAAAAAGGATGTAGAGAGATCCTATTGATGGAAGTGGGTGGTTGCAATGGACAAAGGACGTAGGTAATAGACTAACTCACGGCAACCCACGAGAGACCCGATAGTTAGTCTATCATTTACCCCCTTAGTCTATAAAAACCACCCATTTCAACCAATAGGATCGCTCTATACTCCTTATGTCTGCATTGTCTATAGCTTTGTCTGTAAATTTCAATAATCGGCCCGCAGATTACTGAACTCTACGGACAAAGCGATAGACAAAAAGGACAAAGTGGACAAGGGACAAAGTAGTCATTTTGGTTGAAACGGGCGGTAGTTATGGACTGAGGCGGGAAATAACGGACTATATAATCATAGAGCCTCTCGTGAGGTGCCGTTAGTTAGTTCCACTTTTACTTTCTTCGTCCATCGCGACCACCCGCTTCCGCCAATAGGATTGCTTAACTTTCTCTTCGTTTGCTTTTCACTTTGTCTATCACTTTGTCTATCAGTTGCAATAATCAGCCCTATGACAAGACAAGGCATAACCCCATCTTCGCTATGAAATTTACCAAATTTCGGTGTCTTATCGGGCTGCTTGGAACTTTCAAACGAAGCGAAACAAGCCAATGTTTTAGTTTGAAATCTATACAGAAAAGTTATGCTGTCAACGAGGAAAAATTAAAGAAATTTTCAAGAAATTACGTTCACCAGTCTTTCAAATAAATAATAAAGAGTGACAGGAAGTCTGCATCGTCGCAAACGGAGACACGTGGTTTCGCACTGGCCATATATATCACAATTTCAAAATAAATTGGTTTTCTTATAAATTTATTATATTGATCTTTTACATGTTACAGCAGCCTCTCTTTAGAATTAAACGTTATTTTAGGAGTTTTTTTATATTTTTAACGTGTTTTGCGTGAACTTTCCTAGGGAAATTTGTCTCGCGGCACTATAATTACAACATTGTGGTGAGTAAGTAATTAGCAGCCTTACGTAAAACAATTAGAACAAAGCGATGGTTAAAAACAAGAGGCTCATGACTATCCACGTTCTAGCCTGTCTTCTGCCGTGCTAAGGAAGAACGCCGTATGAACCTTCAGACGTTGCCAAATTTCCTCCGATAAAATACGAATTTTCACGGGAACTGTTGGATATTTTTCTTCCAATTTTTCAGACTCTTTAGTACACACTTTAGCCTAAAATATCTCAAAATTGCAAGGAAAACTATGCACAACTTTCCTGAAAAATGCATTTTTTATCCGGAGAAATTATGCAACTCTCGAATGCACATGCGGCGTTCTTCCTTAGCACGGCAGTCTTGCTCCCGTGGTGATGTGCACCGTTCGTCGACATCTCTAATTTTATTTTTTCCCCACAAAGAATTTCACTGAACCTGACAATGGCAGGAAATCCCGAGGGGGTCGGATCCCGCGGGAGATAAGGCTTCTCCCGAGCGAATCATCCCGAAGCTCAAAGAATTCGGGAGAGCGACGAAAAGCTCCGGAGAGAAGAACGGAACAAGGCCGAGGGGCCCTTAAGAATTTTGAATTAAAGCAATTATGCGGGAGCAGACTTCGAGAACAAACGAGTTCGGAAAAACAAAGACACAAATATAAGAACAATGAGTCGTGCTGCCAGATCCAACCGTATTATTGTACACGCAGATGATCTGAACGATTATCCTCTCATTGTTTGACTTTTTGAATGAGTATACCACGTTGTGTTTTTTACGGGAAATCGTTTTGCCGGAGGCACCATAGATTCCAGCGGATCGGTTTTTTTTCCCATTTATCGATGGATTTGATTTATTAAACGGTGGCTAATACTGTCATGCTAAAGAAAAACGCCGTATGAACCTTCAGACGTTGCCAAGTTCCCTCCGATAAAAGCGGAATGTACAGGGAAAATTGTGAATATTTTTTTCCAAAATTTTCAGACAATTTTGTACGCAATTCAATATAAAATATCAGAAAATTTCAAAGAAAAATGTGCATGAAATGACGTCAAAAATACATGTTTTATCAAGGGAAATTTGGCAACTTTCGAATGTTCATACGGCGTTCTTCCTCAGCACGGCAGAATACTCTCTTTACATATCGTATGCCGTCTGTGAATGTCATGCGAGTATGCGTGTCTCAATGGAAAGCAGATCGTAACTTGTGATACAATTATATCAGCGTCAAAGTAGCTGAGATTGCATACTTCCTTAACTTCGGGCGCGCTCACTTTTGGACTGAATTATCTTCGTTTGAATGCAAAGATTATTCTGTAATATGTGTGTTTTTAACGGTTTTGAGTTACGTGACGTGGCAACAGAGCTCAAATTCAAAACCGTAAACTGCAAGGCAGGGGCGCGCAATTCGACCGACCTCTGACTTCTCCCCTTCAAATGGAAATGAGGCTCTTTCAGTTTCACCGGGCATCCCTCTTGCACCGAGCTCCCGGCTTCCTGGCCCTCAATCCCTTTCTTGGTGTGGGGGGGGGGGGGGGGGGTCCGCGGCTCCGCATGACGATTATATCGGAAAGTTCGAAATCGGGGCGAAGCGTTTTAGGTTTTCAGCGACACCCGAAGTCCCAAAGGGACAGGCTGGGAATTGGGTCTCGTAAAAACTGTGGGAAAAGTCATATTCGCGCGTCCCCAGCCAGAAAAAAGCGTCGATTCTTACTTGATGGATGTGACGTGGATCCGTGCGTCATTCTAGAAGGTGTTTTGTCTTAATAAAGGTGACATAAAATGCACCTGCCACCACCTTAAGAATATAGGTTAATCGTTGCCACGCTGTAGACACTGGGATTGTGTCGAAAAGGAGGTCTTGGACCACGAAAGTGGGAGAGGAGCGATTCCATGGATGGTTTAGTAAAGGAACTATGTATACGTTACCTATGCGCATAGTTCATTTAGCAGATATCAGTGGCGTGCTGCTCGATATATCGATATTCCCGTTGAAGCTATGGTAAGAATCGATTATTAAGGTGTTTGCTGCGAACACCTGATAATCGACTTTTCCACAGGTTAAATGGCAGATCGATCGATATATCGCAAAGCACGCCACGCACTGAGAATATGTCTAATTGACCCTCGACAGCTTTTTCGATGAATCACTGATTTGGCAGTTTGACAAAGGGCGTACCAGGATTAGGAAGAGAAAAAATTGTTTCTCAGAACCAGATTTTCCAGTTATTTCTATCAAAATAATTACCGAAGACTCAACCAAATCACACGTTGTCGTTTCTCGGACAAAAAGACGTAAAAATTAAAATACAAAATTTTAAGAAACTCACTAGTCAGATAATTTTAACAATACGACGCGTTTCGACCATTAAGATCATCGTCAGGGACGCGACTTTTATATTTTAACCTTAGACCTGGTCTGGTGCTTTTCGAAAAGTCGTTTTCTAAAACATTTGATCAAAAACATGTAAGTCCATTCCAAGGTTGCAAAATTGACTCAAGCAATTCGATTTTTCTACAAGTATATACCGGTACGATTTTTGTCCAAAGTGTTTCTGATTTGTGCACGAGACCAGATGAACTATCGATGAAATTCTCAGTAGGAAATGCCCAAGATTATACAGTTAAAATTGTAATTTGCAAGGAGAAATTTTGCAACATTGGAGCGTAGTTACGTTCATTCGTGCGGGAATAGACGCACTATGAACCGAGTCAATAGGAGAAGTCCGACAAAATTTGGAAACTTTGAAACGCTTATAAATCCGTTCATACAGAGCTTTGAGGCTCTGCAAGTGGTTCCATTGGTTATCTCATGAAATTTTCTGCTCTAAGCACCCCTTGACATTTAAAATATGACGAAATAAACATCAAAATTTGCCGTTTTAGTAAAAAATTCCATGTCCGACCTCTCTACTTGACTCGATCCACTGTGCGACGGTCTGATATATCTAAAAAAATTTGCTCCGCGCACTACTAAAATCGGAGGATTTATCTAGATTCTGAAAGAAGTGCCGATATAACTTCACCAAGTTTTGAACTTAATTTCATCACGAAAACCAACATCGCAGCTTGATTGCAAGAGTAGAATCAAAAATCTAAGTCAACGGGGCGGCACGACGAATTACTTTTGACGTTATTAAAATACCCCGACTTGGATGGACTTGTCTCTTGTCATCCACTTCTCAGCTGAAAAACGAACTTGAGCTGAGTTGAGTCAAGAATCGGATAGGTTCGAGGCAAAGAAATAAAGTGGCTTTGTCATTATCACTAGCAACTCTAACGCCGCCGTGTCAGGTCGTAGGAAACCCTCTTTACGACTCCTCAAAGCTCGGCGTGGGTGACACATAATTTATCCTCAATTCGGCAACTAGATAGGAGGCAATTTTCATCAACGCTTGCGGCGAGCTTCGTCTCGGACAATGTTGCCATACCGCGCTTAATTCTTCACATTTCCCACGTTAATTTTGGAATTTCGTCGGAGATTCAGCATCGCTTCCCTACCGTGAAAAGCGGGAAATCCGAGCATCACAACTTGTTTTCCCATCTTGGCTCCCTCTTGAGGAAATGTGATTAGCCAAGGATTCGACAGAAAATGACGGGAAAGTCGAAAAAACCACCGGAAATAAAGCGATAATGAAGACGATGACAGTTCCACCACTTTTCTGTCCCCTCTTCGGATCCCTGAGCCTCCTCGACCGCTTCTTGTTTATTTTTCGTTGCCCCCCTCCTCTTTGTCTTCTCGCGTTCTGTTTCGTCCCTGGGGATGGACCGGCCGTTGATTGTCAACACCTGATGCTCTTCCCTCTATACTGCCGTACTAAGAAAGAACACCGTATGAACCTTCAGGCGTTGCCAAATTTTCTCTGATAAAACACGAATTTCCTGGTAAACTTGTGAGTATGTTTTTTCCAATTATTCAGATAATTTTCCTCACAAATTCACCAAAAAGTCCTGAAATTTTCAAGGGAAAATATTTATAACTTTCCTCAGAAATGAATATTTTAACGCAGGAAATTTGGCAACTCTCGAATGGTCGTGCGGCGTTCTTCCTTAGCACGGCAGTTTACGCGTATCAATCCCAATCCACTGATCGACTGATCCACTGCGTATCGATCCACTGATCGTCACTCCTCCGGCAGAAGGACGTAACTCGATTTCCGCATAAAGCCCCAGGAAGTCATAGATTTATAGGTGAAACAGGGCTCACGTGAAAATCCAGATATGTCTTTATGTCAGAGGGACGACGTGATGTCGAAGTACTTTGCTGACTTTCGCTACAAGAGGAAGAAAAGTTGTCCCCAGCGTAAAAGTTTCTCGAGTTTTCTAAATCACGAATGGATAAGTTTGAAGTCCGTTCCTTACCTCGCAACATACGGAGCACAACAACATTCTTAATATAATGGAGCGCCTTTAATTTTGTATGACATTATGCAACACCTCTGGTGTGAAATAGTTGCTTGAGACGGCGTGTCACGCTGCGGTGCGGCGGCCGGCCGGCCAGCGCCTACAAACCTAAGGGGATACTTCAAGCATTGCGCAATGCGTGGAGTATCCTCTTAGGTTTGTAGGCGGCAGCGCAGCACACCGCTCCGATCTGTGTTAGCCTCTAAATTTTAAATAAATTTAAACTCGCGGAGTCGGCGTTTTTCAACTCGTGATTTTGAAATGTTTGTGCAGTCTGTATGGATTATTCTCATTTAAATTGATGGGGGGGGGAATGTATTGAAGGAAAATACAATGTGTGTTTTGTAAATATTGAGGTAGTTCCGTGTCAAAAATAATTTCCAAAGCACTTACATTTTTTCTTAATAATTTTAAGAAAAACCTCGTTGCAAACCAATTAGATGATTTTAAAATATCATTAAATGTTTTCAGCTTTGATGATTCTAAAAAATCATTGTCATGTGTTTGAATTATGTTGATTATTATAGATAACACAATAATTCTTTCTGTCATTAATAAAATTATAAAATATAAAGTATAATGATTTCCTAAAATTATTATTAAAAAGAAACAATATTGAAATAAAAACTGTGATAGGGCATGTAATAACTTTTACTAACCAAATCCTACATTTCAACCAAACTCCCATCCCCCCACCTAATTAAACGGAATATGTCTCAAAAATAACCTCAACATATTGTTAAGCAATTTTGAGGTCGCTGTTTTGCTGATCTGACAATTTTAATGACAGTGTTACGTCTTTCTTCTCCTCGGTCGTGTTGCTCACGTAGCTCTTGAGGCACCGCTACAAATATGACAAACGAAACCAACACAACATGGAGATAGACCGTACATGGGAAAGGAAGCGCGTTGACAACGGCGCAGAGATACAACTATTCGTACTCGATGGATGTCCGTGTTGCGTCTGTGAAATTGAAGGCGCTTTGGTGCGAAGCCTGAACTCGCAATGCTCCTCTTTATGCTGTCAATGAGGTGTAACTCAGATTCAGGAGAAAAGATTTTTGAAAAACGAGGCTCAAACACGTCACTCCTATCTTCGGCTGTGTTGACACTCGATTTTTTCCCTCTTTTGGCGCGTATACGTAGTATACCGCCTTTGCGATCGTTTCGACCCCCCACTCGATACAATAACCGAGTCCCTTAGTTCCTTACCGAAAAGTGACTACCGCGAACTTCTGAGATTTTCCAAAGCGTGTAAAAAGTTTATTTATCCGTCAATAATTATGATTTAAAGTTGTTTCTCATTCTGGGGCTCTCTAGTTTATGTGTAATGAATACCAAGAGTCTACGTTACTTGGTTTTTTTTAAAAAAACCTTAGAATGCGACGCGCTGATTTAAAATATGCATATATAAGCAGAAGCAAGCGAACTGATTCGAGGATGGCTGATCAGGTCGGCACTCGTTGAATGAGAATTTCACTTCTTCGTTTTGTTTAAAACGTTGCTTTGACAGATCTCCACAACCCTGGGTTATATTTTCAAAATTTGGTACTCCTTGCTCTGATAGCCGGGGCCAGCAGGATAGTGGTAAGTGCAATCTGTGATGAGCCTCGAGACTCATTAGACCATGTGCTAACCGTGGCCCATACAGAAATTCACTCCCCTATCAGGCCAAAACAGTGCACAGGCAGGCACAAAACCCAGGTAGTGTCCCGGTCCTGGCTCGGTTCGCCGCGTCGCTTCCCAGCTGAAGAACAAAAGGCGACCCTCGCGGTCCTCGTCACAGTCAGACCTAATTACTTTCACTCGATTACCCATTTCACCGTCACGCTGGGATCCATCAAATTTTCGAAAAAATTGTTTCGCGAGTACTTAGCAATTTTTTCCTTACTCTCCGTTCAAAGACGAATTGAAAGAGGTCTCATTCATAAAAATCGGCCGAATAGAAGAGAAGTTACAGTATTCGAAATCCGAAGAAATCAACGAAACTTCTCCAAACAAAAAATAAAATGAAGGGGAAAAAAGAAATGTATAAATTACAATTAAATATAATTGACCTCAGAATTTGGCAAGCAATTCAACTATATAACGGAGAAAAAATTGGGAGAAATTACAAAAAATTCGCCTCTTGCAAGGGGCTTCCTTGTAAGAATTTTGATCTGAAGGCAAGGATTGAATACCAGCGCAATACACCATACAATACATGGTGTGCCTGAACGAACATTTTTTTTTGTGTCAAAATCGAAAATTCTTTATATTTTTTAACTACAGTGTCTCTTGAGTCGTTTAAGCCAAAAAAAAAATTCCGTCAAGATTCTGGAAAGTAAAGGCGCTTTAAAAGTATTCTGGGGCTATGTATCCTAACTGTGTCCACACATGGTTTCTGTTCAGCATATCCATGTGTAAGTATTTTTACACGTAGAATCTAATTTTCACGTCAGGGAGTCGACACATCTCGATTTTTTCGATTTTATACGGAAAATTGATGGTTTTTCGGGATTGAAATTATTATTGTTTCATGAAAAATAAATGCACCCAAAATGACTATAGCATATTGATTTTTATATATTTGCACCACGAAATTGGTTGGTAAATTCAACGAGTGAGTGCATCGACCTGGTATATCAAGTTTCTGCAATTTTTTACGGCAAATCGGTAGATTTTCGGGATGTAGATTGCTTACTTTCAATTCATGAATGAATAAAGCAACGACATGGTTGAACTTCTTTGCATGGAAATACGTTTAAAATAACAAAATCAAGACATATTTAATGCAATTGCATTTATATCGAGTCAATTTCTTTTCAATAATATATCGGGATTTATAATAGGTACCGGTGATTTGGATATTTTACCCCCTAAAATACCTTTAAATCGACTGTATCTTTCAGGAGTTCGACAGAATTTTTCCTTTCTTCGCTTAAATTATTCCGTAGCACTTTTCTTTAAGAATCTGATAAGATATTCCTGGGGGCAGATCAAAAAACTTAAACTCGTTCGAATGGCTTTCTACATTCACAATACACGGTCTCGTCAAAGGGCGTCGTTGACCTCGCAGTGTTGGATCGTATGAATTCTCTTGTTGTGCTACTTGCCTACTTTGAAATCTCTGTAAATGAAAACTAAAGGGGTTGATATGTGTGTTAATGACGCGCCTTATCAACACATTGTGTTGGAGTTCACTGCTTGTTTTTAATTTGATGTATGATTCTTTTTAGGATGCATTTGTAGACCTAAAAAGCTCATAGGCACCGGCAGCATAATTCCCTCAGAGGTGATAATCGGGTCGATTCGACCCGGATTGGGATTTTCAGGGATAGCCAAATGATGAGTATTATCATAATTAAATGTCAATTTATATGCCAAAACCTCAAAATAAGTGCATTTCCCCCGAAATCTGACAATCTACACCAGTCAGCGGTCAAAATAGAGGGCAATTATGTTATGAGTGTGAATTACGTATTATGGATGCACAGGTGAAAAGGTTGTAATGAATTGAATTCTCTCTCCATGCTCGAAACATTCAGAGATTAAATTGGTAATGTGATTTATCCCTCCTCTTCCATGCATAAATTCCATTGCATGTTGCGACACATGTTAGCACCGATTAATTAATTATCTAATAATGTATTTAAATTAAACTTGAGTATGTCTCCATCAATGTCGATAATCAATTAACTGATTGATAACGTATATTTGAATCAGAATACATTATTTAGTGTGGAAAACTGTAAATGTAAGTGGTTGGTTTCATCTTAACCCTTGTGCAATTAATAGCACAAAAGCGTAAAATTCTAAATGTTAGTATATTTATGATGAAAAAAAAAAATAATCAAATACCGAAGAAAAAATATCAGATACTATCTTTTACCTAAGAAGTAACGTCTTTCTCTCAGCTTTTCCCCATCCCCTAACTCTCCAATTCTTCCTTAAATTTCTGATCTTTGATTTTTTACATCTTTTATTGAGTAATTTGACGCGTGACCTCGAACCTTTGAAAATTGCGAGTTTTAGTATTTTTTTCTAAGTTATGTATTGTATGCGCTGAGCTGTTTGCAGGTTTCATCAAATTCTAAATCGTTAAAATATACGGACATATGTTTGGCATGCACTCTATGACTCGTTTGAAAATAACAACTGGCATAATTTTGATATATGATAGAATGGTCCAAGACTTACTTCCAAAGAATGAAAAAAACAAGCACCAAACGGTATAGCCAACGGACAGAGGACGAGCGTACCCGATAAAAAAAGGGGACCATGTCCTGTGATATTCTGATGGTCATTTAGCCGTCTTCACACGAGACTCGAGGCAATTTTAGAAAAAGCTATTTGCTGTTCATCCCACGACGAGACATTACATTTCTATTTCGTGATCTCCGATAAGTAGAGAGCGACGGACATTAAAGGGAGACACAGGTTACAACGACGGTCTGAAAATCATGATACGGGTGGAAGAGTTCAAGGCGGAAAGGCAAGAAAGGTGGATAGTAGATTGATAGTGTGGCAAAAAATCACTTGGCAGTACCAGTTGTTGCCAAAAGCTTGAACGGACAAACGACGGATACTTTAAGAGAAATACACCAAGAGATGTGTTTTCCTAGAAAATATTCCTATTTTTTTCTAAAATCAGGGCATGGACTCTTAAAAAAAATCACCATCTCAGGATAAATTCCTTCGAGTCAAAGAAAGAAGGAAATAACAGGTTATCAAGACGTACAGCACAGTACGCTTCGCCATTATTACATGCCCATTTTAACCCAAGGGAACTCATGCTCCGCGGAATAAAGTTTAAGAAAAATCTAAATGAATGCGAATGAAGCGAGAATTATTTAACTAAAGAAAAATGAGAGGAAATCAATTTTAATTAAGAAATACGAAAAATTACTATCTTTGAAAGAAAAAACAAGCAGGAAGCTCCAACGCATTGGCGTCGGAGAGCGGCTCTGGGGGCAGTAGTTGTAGTCAAGAATGAGGGCCTAGACACATTTTGTCATTGATGTACAATCCGACAACTGTCGATTCATGTTTTGTAACTTAGCAGATTTACGTAGCCGGTGTATAAATGTGTATTGGGCTTTGATATGGCGAATACATGGCATTATCACTTGTTGTATACTTTTAATTTTGAAAGCTCTTTGGAGGTCCGCTTCCTAAAAAATCTCTGGTTGATAAGTCGTTTAGCGAGGCTGCAAAAAATTTGCATTTTTATATCTGAAAGTGTAGGTATTGGTTTTTTGTATAATTGTTTTTTTGGATTGCTGGAAAAGTAACGCATACTTCTATAATTTAGGACTGAGTCAGGGAAATATAAGGTTCGTTAAATAGTAAATATTCCTAGTACCGTGTGACACTATTGTTAACGAAAAGTTTTTGCAACTTGTCAAAGAGGTTGTTGAATGATCTTCGAATAACTTTTGATGAGCTAGAGGTAATGGTTCTATCTGCAGCTCGTGGACTTCTGTACGATATTGTCCAGAATCATCTAAATTTTCAAAAAGTGTCCGCTTGTTCGATACCCAATTTGCTCATTCATGCATACAAGGAGAAGCGCATGAAAGCTTTAGCAGACATTTTGGAGATGAATCAAGAATTAGATGAAGAATTTATGACTTAAATCACGGCACCTTAATCACGGGATGACCTTAATTACGGCAACTATTTATTGTTCATGAGATGCAGATGGTTCCATTTCCCTAGCTCATCAAAAGGTATTCGAAGATCAATTTCATCAGCCACCCGTACGAACCACGTTTCTAGTGACCCGTACTTGCTTCGCACGTATGAAACATACAATCAGAGAAAACAGAATTCATCTTACAATAATCAATAATCAGTAGGACATGAATCGTTGCGATGTATAATACGACATTATAATGCGGCATTACTATTGTAATTCATTTTAATGGATTAGGGGCATTATAAATCATTATTGCCACGTCGGAATGAAATGTTGTAGACTGAATTGAAAAGCATGTTGGCAAAATTTATTATAAAAATAGTATAACATGTAGGTACATAACATAAAGGTAATACAAATTAAATGATTAGAGCGTGTATATTTCATTACATTATAGGTATATTACAATCATTTTTGTCATTGTTGGAAATTTTGATAGTTTGAAATTTGATAGTTGATAGTTGATAGTTTGAGAGTTGAAAATTTGGTTATTTTGCTCCAGTCTCTCCACTGCTAAGACTATAATTGCTCCGAAAAGAAAAATTTTCTCTCCGGAGCAATGAGTCGTAGCAGCGGAGAGAAACCAAGCAACCGTAGCAAGCGGAGTGTTGTTACGCCTTTATGTCAGCCAAGCGACGACAAGTTAGAATGAGGAGCGTGTTCATAGTCGTTCCTTGAAAATTGCCTTTCCATGAGTGCTAAAAGTTCTCCATTATTGTAACCGGATCAGTACAAAGCTACCTCATCTACCGGAAGTACATTTCCGAAACATTGAACTTTGTGAAGAAAATGATCGTGCAAAGCGCCTGCAAAACTGTAGACATACTCCAAGCATAGCGCCGTCTCCCCTATTTTTAGTCTCGCGTTCGGTTTTTGACCTGCGAATCTCGCTAAGCTCCGAAATGCGTATGCCTAATTGCTGCGTAATGCCACAGACTAATTGCTCCGGAGAGGAAAGTTTCCTTTCCATGGCAATTAGTTAGTGCCAAAGAGAAAAATAGTTTCTCTCCACTGCTAAGACTATAATTGCTCCGAAAAGAAAAAATTTCTCTCCGGAGCAATGAGTCGTAGCAGCGAAGAGAAAATAGTTTTCTCCGTAGCACTAACTAATTCAGTTCGCAAATGCTGAAAACGGATCAACTCTTTTCAAAAACCGGTAGAAATAATTCCTCGACATGGCACAATTTAATGTAGGTGTGTACCTGTCTCAAAGGTTACAGCATTCCGAATGTATTTTCTGTTCTTTTATGTATTTTTTATCAGCTTATCGTTTTCCTCCTATTCAGATACACCCGAAACCGAGTTCCAACGAATCCATCGGCAAAAAGTCAAGGTTGCCCATTGTTGAAATAAAAAAAAAGAGAAAAAAAATTGTATATTCTTGAAACTATCACATTTCCTGGCAGGGAAAAATTGCATACTTATTCCAAGCTTTACAGTTAATTTAAAATTATTCCTATTTTTATAAAAAACAAAGTTGCAGGTTTGTACTTACGATAAGTCACGTGACTTTGATTTTATCTTCTTTTTAGGCTTTGAGTTCGACTGATGTGTTTCAAGATTTTCGATGAATGAATTTTCTGCTTCATTTACTGGATGCGTAATATCAGAATCATTGTTCGATATATCATTTGCAACGTTCACCCTGTGTAGAGGAAAATATAAGATCGGTTGTTTTAAAAATAAATTGGAATTCTACTACATGTATGCCACTTGGGTTGAACAAAATTCTAAAAAGTTTTTTTTTAACTATGAGCGCAAAGTTTGACATCGACGAAAATTGGCCAAAGTGACACTCTTACATCCCTAATGAACATACTTGAAGGAATTTTTTGTCCTCCGAAAGGATCGGTTACAATAGCGCGTTGAATGCTGAAAAACCCGCATTTTTCGCCAAAATTGGCCTTCAGACCCATGTTTAGGCCAGTGGTAGACCCCAAAATAGATCGGAAATGACCAAACCATTATGCATTCCGTAAAATATAGACCTTCAATGACCAAAAAAACGCAGAGTTGAGGAATTTCAGGGTAGGCCCAAAAAAGGCCCTTAACGATACCCCTCCTTTGTCAATTTGCAGTATTAACAGTTGGAAAGCAGCCAATAGATAATTAAGATGCTTAAACCACAATTTAAGGGGCACCTACAGCCGCATAGTAAACATAATAGTAAACTTAATAATACTCACGTCTGTAAAAAAACAAATATGCATAATGAGATTTTGGAAAGTGTAATTTTGTTTCACAAGACTAATGCTCAAACTACAACATTTTAAGTGGTGAAATTTTGTTAATTTGCAGTATTGCCAGTTGGAAAGCCGCCAATGGGCAATTAAGATGATCAAACCACCTTCTGAGGAACATCTAAAGTCACACAATAAACTTGATAACAACGCAAGGTTGCAACTAGAATAGAATTAACTGAAATTTTTACTTACAGTGCATAGGTTTCACTCGATTCTATTTTCTTTTCCTTCTTTGGCTCGGCGTCATACGATTGTGCAGATGTTTCAATGCATATAGTATTGTTTTGGATCGGGGTGGATTCATCAAAACCAGGAATGTTTCTGCATTTGGTTATAGCTGTATCTCTGAAACAAGCAAAAAATGGAGAGTTTCTTAGGTAGATTAATAAAGCTTCTGCTAAAATTTTTTTATTGGTTGCCATATTATGACAAGAAAATTAAACAATTGGTTATAAGGTGAAACAACAATAGCCATGAACTGAAATAATAAATGCAAAGCATTGCAAACTTGTTACTTATTATCATCGCATTAAGAGTTGGCAAACAAATTTTCTGATAGTAAAATGATACATTATCATCCAGTTACTTCCCAGGACATTGAAAAACAAATTACAGTTCAAGAAGACCACACAACTTCTGGTTACTAACAAATTAAGCCACCACTAAATATTAGGTATTCAAAGTATTAACTCCTAAAATGGTCTTATCAAACGTATAGATGTCCAAAACATTCCTCAATTTTGCATATCAACTAACACTTACATATTGAGTAAAAGCAGATTTCTTACCTCTGAATTATTCTTTGACTGCGTCGACTCATTACCTGAAATGAAAATTAAAACAGCATTATATTTTCTACATTTTTTAAGTCAACTCAAAAACTAAATTTTTGAAATTCTATAAATACATTGAGGCTTTAAAAATAAAAAAGAAGAGCAAGACACTAGTGAGGAACTCTTGAACTATAGGTTAATGAGCTATAGATTGTGCATAGAAATTGCCAGTCTAAAGTTTCAAGAATGAGAAAATAATCAGCCCATGAGTGGGTCCAGAATGAGGGAGAAGGAAAAGTTGAAATAATTTTACTGGAAGGAGGGATAAATGAGGTACTCACCGAATTTATTCGTACAGAACATTCAAAAATCCCGTGAAAAAACAGCTCACAAATAAAAGCAAATTGCCATAGAAACTTCTTCACGAAATCACACACACAACGAAGAACGAGGCGCTACAGACGAGTCCGTCCAGGACAAGTTAAAAAATTCCCATGAGCCGAGTGCCGTAGGTTAAGGGCCCGTTCGCCAAAACTAATCGGAACTGTATGAATGAATTGCTCCTTTTAAAAATCAAAACAATATCGAATTGCGATATATTACACAGTTAAGATAGGGCTATGTCCTGTCGTAAGCGGCGACATACAGTCGATATCATTTCAATAATCGCCCCAATGGCCACGATAGTTGTTAGACGTTTACGGTTTCCCTGGTAACCTTTGTTTGCTATCAGCTGATATCAAGTAATATGACTAGGAAGCTCCAACCCAGTGGTTAAAGCTTCCTTAACCGCGAAAACTTTAAAATTCAAATTTTCAAATTTTGAACGTAAAGTACATTTTTTCCATCACGAGATAAAAGCACAAACAAGTTTTGAATTGTTGACTGTATCACCATGATTCCAAAAATACAATACACAACATAGCATTGACTAACAATAAAACAGTATGCAATAAAATAAAGTCATGACAAGGAACATAGCCGAAAATGGCGCCGATTCCCATCAACCAACGCGCGGTCTCTACAATGTAACATGCTGCATTGATACTCCCCAGCTGGGACCGTCCGGAATAGCAGCTCTAGTGCAAGCACCAGAGCCGCTAATAGTAAAACTGAATGAAGACTCGATGGGTGATTGATCTATGATAAGAGAAAGTATGTAACTTTCTTCTATGATTGTATTTTAATTTTGTGCCTTGTGTTGATACGCATCTATGTCTTTTTTTATTTTTTTCTCCCTGAGTTTTTGAATGGTGCCGATAGGAATTTTCTTCATTTGTTTAATTATTTTAATGACATGAACAACTACGATTATTTTAGGTCACATAGTTTGTTTTTCTTTTTTATAGAATATTCACTCACACATTCATTTTTGGTCCCTGCCAAAAGAGCACCTTGTAGTATGCAGTGATAGTTATATTAGGAAAGAAGTGACTTGCTTGAAGCAGAAACTTGCTTTAATTTGCTGCTAAGAAGAAATTTGTCCTGAATAAAGAAGAAAGTTTCTTTACATTCAACAGAAACCTGTGTGATTCGAGCAATCTCATTTTTGATTCAAGAATAAATATGTTTGACGGTACATTAAGTTCGATGATTCAGTGACAGCGTATTGTTTTGAGTGAAAAGAGGAGGAATCCTAAGGTCGAAAACTTTGCGTCTTTGGCGACAACTAGCGGGTTCACTGACATAGGATTGCTTAACCGTAATGTGTCTTAGATTGCTCGGCAGTTACTTAACCTGGGAGCTCTTTCCCGAGAAAAACTGGATGAGCTCATTAAAATCGATTTGCTTGACAGCGTTGGAGTGGCTGTTACGTGCCATAACATCCTCGTTCCTTGGTCCAGCGGTGCCGTGTTCCCTTCCATTTTTCAAACCTTACTTCCCGATCCTATTTTCTGATACAACTCTGCCATACTACGTAAGGACGCCGTATGAACCATCAGACGTTGCCATGTTTCCTTCAATAAAAACTCAATTTACTGGGAAAATTGTTAATTTTTTTCCAAAAATTTTAGCCAATTTTGTGCCCAATTTCATCTAAAATGTCTGAAAATTTCAAAGAAAAATGTACATGAATGTCGTCAAAAATATGCATTTTATCAAGGAAAACTTGGCAACTCTCGAATTTTTTCCTTAGTACGGCAATACTAGAGGGTTACGCTCCCTGGGCGCTACAAGGCCCAACGTGTAGTAGCATCCTGGATTCATCTCCGTCCAAAAATTCCGACCAATTAAATGCCACACTCAAAATGACCAAATTCAGTGGCAAAAATGTCGACGCCTATCGAAAACCATCACTTATATTTAACCGCAAGGGATGCAAGAACAAAAGGTCCGAATTAAGGAGAAAGGAATCAAGTCATATCAAACATTTCCAAATGTTATTACATGACTCATTTTTAACGGAAGAACGGTAGTGTAAATTCTTTTAACATTTTCAGGGGATTTTCTCTAAAACGTAACGCATATTCCTTGAAATTTTCAAAAAAATCCGTAAAATGGTTCGCCTGTAAAAAAAATAACCTTCTGGTGAAATTCAGCAATGGTTGATGTGATTTTCTTCCTTTCTACTCAGCATCGTCTATTGACAACCTACCTAAACTTGGATACGAGAAGAAACCACCACGTAGCGTAGATCAAAGCGACTCTTTTTGTGACCGTTTAATCAATTACGTCGATGAAGCATGAAGGCCTTTTGATGTGGGAAAGCTAGGACACGCTGTCCAAGATAGATATTATGGGGGAACAACGATGATACCATCAGTCAGTTAGTTGTGCGTGTGTCGGAAAAGTACGTTTTGATTCTCGAGGAGAGGAGAGGAGAAGAGTGGAGAGGAGAGGAGAGGAGAGGAGAGGAAAGGAGAGGAGAGGAGAGGAGAAGAGAGGAGAGGAGAGAAGAGGAGAGGAGAGAAGAGGAGAGGAAGGCTGGCATTACTCGATCACTGACGGGGGCTGTAGTAGCAGGACTGTCCAATTTCTTCCAGTCGATATTAACGGAAATATGACTCTCTGAAAAAAGGTAAATGGCCTCATACAAGCCGATAAAGCAAACCATGGTTTCATCCGCCTTGAGACTGGATCCCTGATGAGAAATGAGGGGCTTAGAGGACAAGGCGCAAACGTGAAGTTTTTGCTATTTCGAGATCTGTGTTATAAATTTCATAATTACATAGATCCTAATGGAAGAAAGTTCAAGTTGACTTTTTAATGCTTAAAAATTGGAATTTGGGAGCGAATTTTGCACAGAATATGTGTTAAGACTAGATTTACTTGAAATCATTAATATCTTAATTTTTTTTCAAAAACTGAACTTACGCGCCTTGTCCTCCGAGCCCTTAAAGGCTGTTTATCACAAATCAGTATTTGATGGACAACAAGAAGTTATACAAGAAATAATAACTCAACTTTTTTGAAACAGCAACTGTGTTTCGGGCATGTTCCCCTCGAACTGGTTGAACAGAAAATCTCAGGAGCTTTCACTTTCATTCTTCAAAGAACACTGCAGATTAATGAAGTGAACGGTAGTCAATGGAGTGGAAATCTCAAAGGAGCTCCCATTTCTGTTCATCAATTACTTTTAGTCGCCGCGGGAATAATTCCTCATGGTGTCAAGAATTAGCACACCCTTACACTTACAGTATTTCCAATCAAATGACTTCACAAAATCTAATTATTCGAAAAGTCCTTGGATCATGGCAAATCTACATTATTGCATTGTTGCACTATTGAATCCAACAATATGAATAAGTAATAAGTCGCACTGATTTTTAAAAAGGATTTTTATCGTAAAAGTCATTGTGAGATAAATACGTCAAAGAGAGATTGATTTCACGATAAAATTCCAAATTTGATGGTGAATCTATCTTACTGGAAATAGTTATGCAGTTTTGCTCTAATTACGCAAAACTTTCAACCATTTTGATCCTCGGCTACTTTCAATTCGCTTTTGTTTGCACGAAGGATTCTACCCACACTTCTTTTTACCTTCTTATCAAGAGCGTACGCTTAGACTTGAGTGAAAAATTAAAAGTTATAACGGGCTACCCACATAAAACAGGAAGTTGAAAACTTTCAACGTTGCAAATTAAGGCATGCATGTATATTACCACCCAGTCAGTGATGGGAGAATGTGCAACTGTGCACCATTCAGAACGCAGTTTCAGTGAAAATCGTGATCTTCTGCCATAAAGTCGAAGCGAAACGTGAAAGGCTAGGCGCTCTGAGCAACTATCTGCCTCAGAAGTATTGCACAGTATCGGGTGGAAATGAAGGCACTCTAACGTGGGTTTCAGGACATTTTGTCAACGATTGATTATTCGCGCACCTGGTTTGTCCAGTAGTTTACGTCCACCTAAAATCCCACCGTTACGTAAAATAAGCAACAGTGACTTGGTCCAGGCGTTATATTTTAGTACGTATATAAAATTATATAACCTATATCGAAATGAAAAAATTGAGAGAGAAGGAGGTGTTGTTATGGTAAATTATGTATTAAATGAAATGTTACTCTCTTCCTTTGATTCATCTTTTCAGACTGTCATTGGTGAATATTTAGTTTTATTTATATCCTTAAAAGTTTCGATATGAAATATACCTTAAAAATACTTTTTTTCTTTTTTTGTTAAATGAAAATATTAATTACTAGATTTTAAAAAAAATTACATTTTTAAAACTAGGCAAATATCTTTAAAACCTTTTAAAAGCGACATCATCGACATTAATCTCAATGAGCCGCAGTTGTGTTGAAAGGAACTATACAAAAATGAATAAAAGAGGGGAAAAAACCTAGAGGCATGCAATCTTTGGTTTTAACCCATTTGAACGTCGAATCTTTAGAGTCAAATCTTCTAATTTTGAGCATTTGGTTACGCGTACACCACTCTGTAGCACAATAAAAGCGCAAAATAAAAATGAAAAAAATTAAAGTACTTCGAAAATCATTAAAATCGAACCACCTTCATACTTACAAAACATAAATTATATTTTCCTCTAATCCATATTTTTAAACCCTTCAATTCCAATGAGAATAGTCCATGAGAAGGGTGTAAACATTTCAAAATCATGAGTTGAAAAACGTTGACTTCGCGAGTTTAAATATCAGAGCCTACCACAACGCGCACTGGCGCCTACAAACCTAACAGGGATACTTCACGCATTGCGCATTGCTTGAAGTATTCCCTTAGGTTTGCAGGCGCTGGCCGGCCGGTCGCTGCTCCGCAGCGTGCCACGGCTCCTTAAGCAACTATTTCACAACGGAAGTGTTGCACAGTGTCATACGAAATTGAAGGCGCTCCAATATATTAAGAATGACAATATATTAAGACAACGGAGCTTTTCTCGGAAAAGAAATCAAAATACCACGGCACAAAAAGAGATCGTTAGTCCGAAAACTCACGAAGTCCAAGCATCCATATTTAACTACGTTTAGCATATTTTTTGAATTTAATTAGAGAAAAAAATGACTAGATTGAGGCAGAAACATTCTTGAGTATACCATCAAGAAGATTTTATTATGAATCTGGAATAAAGTAAGTGACTTTACTTTTTATATAAGTATATTTTCTACTTTGAACAAGCATTACTTTCTTTATCGATTCAAAAGAAATTCTTCTGGGGGGTAAGTTTGAGCATATTTCTGTTTGAATCAAGACACTTTTTTTCGATAATGAAGTCAAAAATCATGCTAAACGTTATGAAAACGTAAATTAATATGAGGGTAGTTTTTGACGTAAAATTCGAATCTTCAATCACATTCTCAAAACTAAAAAATCCAGGTCGGCGAAAATGACTGAGTATGCTATCTTGCCACCTCCGAAACTACCCATCTTTGCCATCGAGTTATCTATCATTTTTCTGCTTAGTTCCAAAATCGCTGTACTCCCATCGAATTCGGACCTCAATATCGGCGCGTACTTCAATTTTTTGCGTCGAAACCGCTTGTTTATTTATTGATTTTAAGCTAAAAGCTTAAATGGAAATTTACGCCTCGTTTATTTACGGCGTTGCTCGAGGACAATACGTGCGGGCGCAACAAGCCTCGTTCCACCCGTCTCAGACCGAGAAATGATATCGGATAATTGTCGGGCAAAGCAGGATGCTCGGGGAGAAAAGGATGATGCGCCGCGGCGGTGAAGGGGGTAGGGGGTGGGGGGCAGGGGGCATAAATAATAAAACCCACTAGTACCAACTTCGACAGCGATCGCATTTTTTCCAGCTGGGCAGGCCCGCTCTCAATTCTCAAATCAACGGGATCGTTCACTCCATCCGCCCCCACGCTCGCGTGCGTGCATCCCTAACCGCACCCCCCTCCCCCCACAACCCTCGATTTACGGAGCCCTGAGGCGAGCGCGCCCCAGAATTTCCGCGTTGCGCGATCGGGGTGGTTCTAAAGAGCCGTGAGATATTTAGGAAATGACGCTAACCCGTTAACTCGCATTCTTTTATCTTTGATTATTACACGGGGAAAAAGTTTTGGGGGCTATCCCCTAAAATTGTGGTACCACCGAGTACCACCCCCATGGGTTGGACGATACGGGCATTTCCAATTAACTGTGGTAGTGCCGCAACTCATGTTGGGGTAGTACTGCACCATTTGAGCTAGTAACCCAATTTATTGGGGTGATACTAAAATTAATTGGAAATGCTCACATCATCCGACAACCCCAAACTCTTTTTTTTCCGTGTGTAAGTTTTTCACTATGATTTTTCCGGTTTTCTTCAGAGGGAAAAAATAAAAAGGTAAAGGAAGGCCTCAATCATTGGGAGTGCAATTTTGAGTTGATTTTTAGTTATATTTGTCAGGTTTGGTCGAAAATCGAATTTTGAGATTCCGGCTAAAAAACTTTTCGGTATAACCTGAAGAACAAACATTTAAATATAATACATGTTACAAATAATGAAAAAAATGTTAAAAGTTTCAGGAGAGGTTTTCAAGAAATTACGAGAATCAGTTTTCCAAAGAAAGAGCAAAGTATGACAGGAAAACTGCGGGGTTGCTAACGGATGCAAGTGCTTTCGTACACTGGCCATCGACATGCAAGTCAAATCTCAAAGCGTTCTAGCATTCTGCTCAGTGGCGTGACGTACTTTACGATATATCGATTGATCTGTCATTTTAACCAGTGGAAAATGATTAAAAAACAAGGTTTTCGCAAATCGATTTTCTACCATAGCTTCAAATGGAGAAATACCGATAAATCGATCATTCACGTCCGCACTCTACTGATTCCAGTTCCCTCCTTGATCAAGTCGATGATGTTCGAAGTTTACGATATATCGATTGATCTGTCATTTTAATCAGTGGAAAATGATTGAAAAACAAGGTTTTCGCAAATCGATTTTCTACCATACCTTCAAATGGAGAAATACCGATAAATCGAACATTCACGTCACGCCACTGATTCTACTGAATCCCGTTCCCTCCTTGATCAAGTCGATGATGTTCGAAGTTTAAAAGTCGGAAAATTCGCAGCATAAAAATGAATGTTGGGAATATTCCTCTCGATGCGCGTGGCACTTTCCGTCGGAAGCACTAATGCACCTTTTATGTGCCGGTTTGCTAGTATTTTAGGACCCGGTATTATTCTTCAGACTTAGAACGGCGCATAAATTTTTATCGCTCGGATTCCCCCTCCTTCCGAGGTGTGAATGATCGATTATCGGTATTTCCCCATTTGAAGCTGCGGTAAAGAATCGATTATGAAGGTGTTCGTTGCTAACACCCTGTTAATCGATCCTTTTCCATGGGTTTAAATGGCGGATAAATCGATATATCGCAAAGACTTCGCACCTTCTTCCTCCCGCTCTCTCCGCCCCTCCATTTCCGATAAACTTTTACGACCTGGTAATACTATAATCCGATCTATTGGTGCTTTTTTCAACAATCAAATAATGCGACGCTCCATTACGAATAAATGGCTCTTAGACGCGGTGGCAACTCCCGGGGCTTCTCTCAGGGTGTTTTGAATGAAACTAACTTTATTTTCATTTTTCTTGACGTTGACTTCGCTCAAGTTAATCGTTTTGAATCGTGCTGCTCAAAATAGACCGGAAGCATTCGATTCCCAGCTGATGTTGTTTTTGTTTTTTTGTGACCTTGTTCAATACAATAAGAAAGTACATAATAAAGTGTTGACAGCATTAACAAATGTAAGACAAGAAAGATAGAAAAAAATATTGCAAAATAAGGAGGTGATATTTAAATAAATTCATTCACCGGTGCGAATTTAAATAAGAATCGTGCTAAATTAAATACAGGATTCAAGTGGCTCCAGCTGATTTTTTGTTTTGTTTTGTTTTTTTTTTGTGATCTTGTTTAATAGAAGAAAAAAGTACATAGTGAAGAGTATACAACATTAACAAAAGTAAGACAAGAAAGATAGAAAAAAATATCACAAAATAAGGAGGAGATATTCAAATAAATTCATTCACCGGTGCGAATTTAAATAAGAATCGTACAAAATTAAATACAGGATACAAGTGGCTCTAGCTGATTTTAGAGGCCAATAAGCATCTACCAAGGTGAACTGAATGGTCAAATATTGATTATTTTTCCATGGCAAGAAATACAAGATTATGATAAGGGAGCATGGAATTTTGATGAGAAGGATTTGCCTCTCGACAGACCACCTGACAAGGCGCGGTTAGGATTATGGTAAACGTTTCCTCGTTAAAAGAGGTGTGTGAAAAAACGGCCAAAAATGCCTCAAGGCATTCTCGAATTTTGATCACTTGGGGTGATACAGTAGCTTCCGAGGCGCCCAAAACCGGTCGCCGTTTTGCTTAGAAGCGCCGGGTTGCGACGTTGCCATTTTTTAAAGTGGAAACCTTTAAAAATTCATATCTCCGCCGCATCTCAACCGATTTCAATGAACTTTTTTTTAAAATGTTCCTCCTAAATAGAGCTTTCTAGTGATATATAGTTTTCAGGGGTTTACTCGGCTTTAAGTGGCACTTACGCGGTTTTAGCAGTTTTTGATAGACACAAAAATTTAGTTTTTATTTTACCACGATCGTGGAATCGACGGAATCTAAACAAAAACCAGTCTAAACGAAAGTTCAGATTCTCACCTTTCTAACGAGCACAAGATCATCCCGGGGAAACGTTTAGTTTCCGAGATATGACCGCTCAAAGTTGGTCACACGCGCTTTTGCGCAATGTGAATGCGTCTTATCACTGAATCATTCGCGAGTTAGGGGTCCCTTACGTTCAATTCACGTTGAAATAATTACACAGAGCAGTAAGGTGTCCAACACGAGCCATTTTTTCACCTTCAGCTGCCGATGTGCGACGTTGCCATTTTTTGAAGTGAAAACTCTTAAAAATGCATAACTCCGCTGCATTTCAACCGATTTCAATGAACTTTTTTTTTGAAATGTTCCTCTTAAATAGAGCTTCCTAATGGTATTTAGGTTTCTGGATTTTATTTACCTTAGGGAGGCACTTAGGTCGTTCATATGGTTCTGTGCAGAGATTTTTCATACAAAAAATAGTGTCGCTATTTATTTATTTGTATTTTTATTTACTTTTTTTTCGGAAGGGGGTCTGGTTTTTTTAACATTCAAACTTGATCGGATGATCACCATCGCTTAAAGTATAATGCAAAAATCTTAGTAAAAGAGCAACACCACCCACGCTTGTACAACAGGAGCGTCGCTTTCAATATTTGTACCTTGTAAGAATAGCGGTTAAAAGAATCCCTTTATTAAAAGTTCTTTGTTTTGAATTCTGTCATTTCAAACCCTCCCACAACCCTCGGAAATCAAAAAATAAAAATACAAATAAATAAATAGCGACACTATTTTTTGTATGAAAAATCTCTGCACAGAACCATATGAACGACCTAAGTGCCTCCCTAAGGTAAATAAAATCCAGAAACCTAAATACCATTAGGAAGCTCTATTTAAGAGGAACATTTCAAAAAAAAAGTTCATTGAAATCGGTTGAAATGCAGCGGAGTTATGCATTTTTAAGAGTTTTCACTTCAAAAAATGGCAACGTCGCACATCGGCAGCTGAAGGTGAAAAAATGGCTCGTGTTGGACACCTTACTGCTCTGTGTAATTATTTCAACGTGAATTGAACGTAAAGGACCCCTAACTCGCGAATGATTCAGTGATAAGACGCATTCACATTGCGCAAAAGCGCGTGTGACCAACTTTGAGCGGTCATATCTCGGAAACTAAACGTTTCCCCGGGATGATCTTGTGCTCGTTAGAAAGGTGAGAATCTGAACTTTCGTTTAGACTGGTTTTTGTTTAGATTCCGTCGATTCCACGATCGTGGTAAAATAAAAACTAAATTTTTGTGTCTATCAAAAACTGCTAAAACCGCGTAAGTGCCACTTAAAGCCGAGTAAACCCCTGAAAACCATATATCACTAGAAAGCTCTATTTAGGAGGAACATTTTAAAAAAAAGTTCATTGAAATCGGTTGAGATGCGGCGGAGATATGAATTTTTAAAGGTTTCCACTTTAAAAAATGGCAACGTCGCAACCCGGCGCTTCTAAGCAAAACGGCGACCGGTTTTGGGCGCCTCGGAAGCTACTGTATCACCCCAAGTGATCAAAATTCGAGAATGCCTTGAGGCATTTTTGGCCGTTTTTTCACACACCTCTTTTACGAAGAGCACGATTTTTGCAACTAAAATTACTGAAAATAACTTTTAACGAATATATTAGTGATTTTTGATGCATGAATTCATACTTTCCACTCAAAGGAGAAGCAATCGTCTTCTTGAGTCAAATCGCACTCCAAACTTTACCGTGACAGTCACTGCGGCATATGAAAATATGGTGTTTGCAATATCAGCGCCCTGGCTCAGTTGCACAGCACTTCGTTTACGCTTTGGAGGACTCAGGGTGGGGAAAGAACACCACTTGATTGAAATGCTTTTGCGGATACTGCTATAGTGCGCGATTTGATTCAAATTCATTTTTATTAATTTCATTTCATTTTAGTTTTCTCTTGTTTTTCTCGTGAGCAGGAAATTCACATTTTTCGTAACCGGTCTTACATAAAAACGTTGTTACCTTGAGTTGGAGTAGTTATCAGTTATCTTTGTTGCGAGAACGAAGTTATTTCCGCTCCTATTTTATTATTTCGATGGGAAGCAATCGAACGTTACAACTTAATTTGTATGCCAGATACTCTGCTAACAGAGATGAAAAATCACGGAGAAACATTTTACGTTGACTAGTTATCCGAAGAAAAAATAGATTGTGACAAGTAATCTGCAACGTCGCAAACGGAGATACGTGGCCTCTCATTTTGGTCATCGGAACGTAGAAAACTGAAGGCATTTCGGCTCTTTTCGCAGCGATTTTATTCGTTCGTAACAAAAAGACTGGGACGCGCTGACAACGGCGCCTTGATACAACTATACAACCTCGACGGATGTCCATATTGCGTTCAAAAATTGAAGGCGTTTTGAATTTCAGCGCACTGACTGCAGCGCTTGATTAACGGACGCGTTGGTGACAAGATATTGCCTTGATGCCTATTCAAGCTTTACGGATGTTCGTATCACATCTCGATGGTCAGAGTACAGTATCAAGTATCTACATTGCGGTGTTTCAAACACAATGTTTTCAGTGCACAGACCAGAAAAGTCACGGAGGCTTTCAGGAATTGACGTTAAGTGGTTTTCCATTTAAGAAATGAAGTATGATAGGAAGTCCGCAACGTTGCAAACCGAGATACGTGGTTTGGTAGTTTCACCGTCTATACATCAAAATGATCAAATTTCTATCTTGTCGAGTGCTCCAAACCTTTGTTAGAAAACAGTCCTTTGGATAAGGCTCACCACATTCAACATCTCAAAAAGGACGGTATGACTAGGAGGAACTTTCTACTCACAAGTAGAAACTTCTTCTTCAGTAGTAGAAACTCTCTGCTCATGGATGGAAATGTTCTTCTCGTCGGCGGTGTTGTTCTAGGTATAAATGTTTTTGAAACTCCTTGCTTGACTGTAGATCATGCCAGTTTGCTTTATCGTCATATAGATGTTGTCTTACGAATGTTCACCGGTTCGAATTCAACCCTTATTCCGGACCTATAAGCTAATTTAACCCATTTAATGTGTTTCGTAACGTTAGAAAAACACTTGCTCACGTTTAATTACATCCAAAAATAATTTTTCTCCCTCCCCAAGAATAATTTACGCAAGTTGCTTATCGTACGTTTGGCATTTTACGTAACTTGGATCTTACGTAATCCTCCCTTCACCTCCTGACTCCTCGTGACATCAGTGGCGAGGCGTGAATGATCGATTATCGATATTTCCCCATTTGTAGCTATGGTGAAGAATCGATTAATGAAATGTTCGTTGCAAAACCTTGTCTATCGATACTTTTTCATAGGTTTAAATGACAGATCAATCGATATATTGCAAAGCACGCCACACCGCTGCGTGACACAGCTTGGGATCAACTCTCTTCCGAACAGGGAAGATGGTTACGGCACTGATGAAAACGGGTGGATTAAATACGTAGGTAATTTAGCGGAGGAGCGAGAAACGTCGGCTACTCGTAACGCAAACGTAGATCTTGTGCCCGGAGTTTCGAATCTTCAATTCAGGCGGGATTTTCGATGAAAAGTTGAGATATTGGATTTAAAGTAGGCTAAGGATTAATCACGCTACGGAGAGGAGTTTCGCTCTCTCAGGTGAGCTCGCAAGGTTTCCAGGTTGAGTCAAAAATTAGGACGGTTCACAAGAGAAATGGTCTCTCCCTCAAAATACATCAAACACCAGGAGAGAAAATCATAACCGGAGACCTCAACTGCAGATCTCCTTTATGGGGCGACAAAGAATTAAATACCAGAGGAAGAATATTAGAATCGTGGCTTTCAGCAATGGATCTAGTAACATGCAATCAAACAACAACATATACACCAACTTTCATCAACGCAAGGGGCGATTCAGTACCTGACATAGTCATATGTTCACCTGAAACAGAATCAAAACTAAAAATGCAAATAATAGAAGACATCAATTTAAGCGATCATCGATGTTTCACATTAGAATACAATCCACAACTCAAAACTAAAAATAAATCAGATCAAAAAATCAACAAATGGATCCTTGACCCCAAAAAATACCCAGATTTCTCAAAAGAATGTAAAAAATTAACAACACAACACCTAGAAAAAAATGCACTATCACCACTGACATGCGAAAAAATCATAATAGAAGCAGCAAACAAAACATTCAAATTCCATAATTCAAACCAAAAAATCAACCCATACTGGTGGAACTCAGAAATTAAACAAACTAAGAAAAAATGTTTAAAAGCCCAGAGAAAGCTCATACGAGAAAGGAAAAAAGAACAAACTGAAAAAGAAACTTTCCAAGAATACCAAGAACTAAAGAAGAAACTCAAACATCAAATAACAAAATCCAAACAAGAAAAATGGACTGAAATAATAAAAGAACTGGATAACGACATATGGGGCAAGGCATACAAGATTTTTAGAAATAAACTGAAAAATCCACCAACACACGACACCAATACTCTGACTAAAAAAGAATTACTAGAAACAATAGAGAAATTATTCCCCGACCATGGCTACATACAATGGAAACGTACAAGAATACCCGAAGCAGAAATACCCCTAATAAAAGACGAAGAATTACACCTAGCAATCAAAAGACAAAAGAGCTACAAAGCCCCTGGTCCAGACAACATAATCCCAATATTAAGCAAAATATACATAAATAGTAACTTCAAACCTTACAAAGACATGCTAAATTCATTGCTGAAAGAATGCGATTTTCCAGACTCCTGGAAAACAGCCCGGTTGGCATTATTACCGAAACAAACCAAGAAAACAAATACTCCAAAAGCATATCGACCAATATGCATGCTAAATTCGATGTCTAAAATTTATGAATTCATACTAAACAAAAGACTCATACAATCATTCACCCCAAATACTGCACAATTCGGATTCAGGCACGGCAAAAATACATGCGATGCAATTCTTAAGATCAAAAAAATCTACGAACATCACACAAAAAACAATAACACACAAAGACGACTATTACTTCTACTCAATCTCGACATTAAAAACGCGTTCAATTCAGTAAGCTGGACAGACATAATCGAGACCATGTACAAAAGAAACATCCCGCCATATCTCATAGAAATCATGAAATCTTACCTAACGAACAGGTATCTAACCTTCACAGACTTTATAATAAAACTGAACTCTGGCGCAGCTCAAGGAGGATGCCTATCACCGACAATCTGGATAATGATCTTTGACGAAATTTTGAATCTAAATACAACACCAAACGCATTAAAACAAGCATATGCTGATGACACATTGCTAATGATCACAGGAATTAATGAAGAAGAAATAAAGACAAAAACAAAACATATCACAATGCAAATTAAAGAGAAATTGCGAAAGAAAAAATTACTCACCGAAGATACTAAGACAGAAGCAATTTTACTTCACGGTCCAAGAAAAGCAGAAAACATCGAAGTAACAGTTGGAGAAGCGCAAATCACTGCCCGGACATCACTGACCTCCCTTGGTTTCCAACTTACAAGAGGAGTCAGGATGACCAAACACATCAAAGCAGCTTGTGAAAAAGCAAGAAAGGTAGCAACCCATTTCAGACCTCTACTTCCAAATCTCCATGGACCAACATTCATAAGAAGGAAAATAATGATCCAAGCAATAATATCCATAATCTTTTACGGAGTGATAGTATGGGCCCAAGACTGTAACCTGAAAAAGAACAAGGAAGAAATAAGAAAAACGCTAAGACCACTCAAATTAGCATTATGTAGTGCATATCGAACAACATCAGACTTCGCACTAAATATAATTTCAGGAATACCATCAGAATCCATACTTATTCAGGAAAGAATAAGCAAATACATGAAAGAAGATCCAACAGAAATACACAAAGACAAGATCACAAGATGGAACATAGAATGGTCAAAATCACCAAACAAATGGATAAAAAGAGTCATACCGGAACTACACAAATGGATAAATAGAAGACATGGTCAACCAGACTTTTATCTAACGCAATTTCTCTCTAGTCACGGCGCATATGCTTATTATCTACATAGATTCAAAAAAAGAAAAGACCCATACTGTCCATATTGCAAAAAAGACGGAGTAGAAGTAAAAGACACACCTGAACACACATTTTTTAACTGTAATAATATAAGACAAGTGAAAGAAGATCTGGAAAAAACAATCAACATACCAACATTAACTCCGGACAATATAATCCCAACCATGCTGGATTCAAGGAAAAAATGGACTCTTATACATGCATATATCAAGAAGACTCTACAAGGAAAACAACATGCACTCAATGACGAAAAGGAAGACGACAACAACCAACCCACCTCCTCTCCCGAAGACATGCCACCCCAAGGCGATTCCGGGACAAACAAAAACACCTAAAGCAAAAGGAAGACAGAGGATCTTCATGAAACCAATTAGACATTAAGTAATTATCAATAAGCTTCAATGGGACAATGGGGGAACTAAACACAACTGTATATAGAACTCTTTGAAAATTAGAATGTAACCTTAGGCCTTCAGGTGATGCCCTGTCACGCATCATTCCACCTTGTCATTCAATCAATAAATAAATATTTGTATTGCAAAAAAAAAAAAAAAAAAAAGAGAAATGGTCTCGTTATTGGAGTATGATAATATTCCAGAGGACGCGAATAATTATTTGGATCGCATCTAGCAAAATAGAACCAGCGCGATTACAGTGATTTCAAAATTGCGGAACTTTTTCCTTCCTTTTAAAAATCCTCAATCAATGTACAGGATTGAAACTTACACAATAATGTTCACTTTAATTTAAAAATTTATTAGGGGATTGGCAAAACTGTTTGCTGTTCTGAGAGATTTTTTATATAATTATGAAGAAGCAAAATTTTTACAAAACTGTACTCTCGCTGGTTCCTTTTTGCTAAATGCGATACATTTAATCTCAGGTCCGTAAAAAATTGATTTTTGTTGATGTGTTTTTGATTGGTTAAATTTTGATTTGAGCTCAAAAACCAAAGGAGGAGTTTCAGACGATTTGTCGTTGGACTCCCTTTTCCGGTAACTCCGTCTCTATTCAGACCCTAATTTGTTTACTTTCTTTTAACTTCAGACCTTTTTTCGTGACCCTCAGATGTCCAAACCTTGCTAAGAAACTTAGCTCGCGGGTTGCATGCGTACGAGTCATACATAAAGGTCTATAAATACATCGTAAAAAAAGAATCAGACATCTTATTAAAAAAATAAAAAGGAGAATAAAAACGGAGTGTCAACACAGTCGAGGATAGGACAGACGTTCCCAGGCCAGTTTTTTAACTTTACTCCCGAGTCTGAGTGACCCTTCATCAGCAGCACTGTGTTGAGTATTGCGAGTTGACGCCTCGCACCATAGCGCCTTCAATTTTGCAGATGCGACACGGACATCCATCAAGTACGAATAGTTGTATCTCTGCGCCGTTGTCATCAACGCGTTTCCTTTCCTTTGCTCTTTTTCAGTAGCTTCATAGGCTACGTGAGCAACACAACGGAAGCTAGGAAAGACCTTTTTTTTAAAAAAACTATTCTCCCGAAGATGAGCGATGCCTCGCTAGCAGCATAGAGCGGAGCATTGCAAATTCACATCTTACGCGAGTTATTTCAACGCAATGTTGGATGCCTCGCAGCTTTTGACAAAATGTATATTTAAACAATCACAGTAGCGGGTCACAGGGCTAGAAATCCAGGCTTTGTGTTTTTTGGCCTGACATTGCCTGTTGTTGTAATTGTGTAAATGTTGTTTCAAAGCGTTGCTTGGTCAAATTTGGACCGCGTTTAACAGAAAAGAACCAAGCCACGTCAGTTATTGCCAAATTTAAGGAGGCAATTTTTTTTTTTTTTTTACGAGAGAACGTTTGTGCGGATTCCTTTGAAACTTTTAAGAAATTTGCCTCGCACTATGGCGAAAATTCATTGAAATTTTCACTACAATCCGCACAACCTTTTTTATGGAAAAAATTAAATTGCCCCCTTAAATTTGGCAATAGCTGATGTGGCTTGGTTCCTTTTTGTTTAACGCGGCCCATTTTTTGTGCTTATACCTGACGTACTACAACGAAACTTGGTGTTGGGAACCTCAGATTAAGTATCCTAAAATCGAGAAATTATTATTCGATCGATCGACTCCTGAATCGTTTTAAAGAGTAGTGACGAACAACTTCAAGTATAGGTTACAAGCATATTCAAACTCGTTGAGCGCGAGTGGTGATGCAGTGGCCCTGTTTCTTGGCAAGCTGGGGTGCTTTTCAACTGGAGGTTAATTACTTTGCAGCTAGTTCTTGATCACGTCCCGTTTTCAGTTGCTCGGTAATTAAACTCGGAGAGATTCGTATACCTGTTCATAACACGTCCCAGTTAAATGAATTCTCATTCAAGAATTGAATTTCCCGCGTGCAACCCCGACTTCAATGAAAGGTACGTTTACATCCTGGCGCCATACTCCGCAGAATTGGTGTCAAATCCGCGTGTGAGGAAGTGGATCTTGTGATATTGAATCGTTTAATTCTGCTGCATATTTGAATTGCATTTTGCAACAAGGAACCAAAAGCATTCCAGTGTTGCTAAGATTGTGTAATATATGGATTGCATTTTGCAAAAAGGTACCACTAGCATTGCAATGTTGCTAAGATTGTGCAACTTCTTTTGTCTTGGACGAAAAACCCGATTATCCATTAATAGTTTTTATTTTACTCGCTAAAAGCTGTAAATTTAAGACAAAAATTACCATCTAAATTTCATAGTTTTTCACGATTTCCGCAATTTTATTGCAAAAGATGAAGTTGCACAATCTTAGCATCATTGCAATGCTAGTGGTTCTTTTTTGCAAAATGCAATCCATATATGTTTTTGCAATAAAATCACTGAAATGATGCCGAAAATTACATTTACTAAGGTACTTCGTTACCCTTGAATTTAAAGTTTATTGGGAGTAAAGATAATGTCAAAACTTGTTTAGACAATTAGTTTACATTTGCAAGTAAAAAGTTGCACAATCTTAGCGACATCTGGATGTTCTCGGTTTCTTTTTGAAAAATGCAATCCAACTTATCCAACTCAAGCTCATGGTTAAAAGTGACGGATGAAAAATGTCTTTGTTCGTCACGTGAGAAATGAGAAATGTCGAGGACCATGGAAAGAATATAATGGCAAATACCTAAAAATTGAGCGTATTGCCACTCAATTTCGCTGCAGGCTACTTGAAAAGGTCCAAAATAAAAAAAAAATCATAAGTGATCTCTTCATTATCTTCCTCAAAGAATGATTCACAGTAGTGACAATGAACTTAAAACATTAGATTCATAAATTCTTTATTACATGAAAAAACAACAACTATCTACATGCTCCTACAGGTATTCCGGCTAACATAGTTTTCAGTTGGCATTTTCAGCTATTTTTTTTTATATTAATGGCTAAAGTGCGACACCTTAATATTTACAAAACCTACATTATATTTTCCTTTAATACATATTTTTTCCGTCTATTTAAATAAGAATAATCCATTGGAAGGTTGCAAACATTTCAAAATCATGAGTTGAAAAACGCTGACTCCGCTAGTTTAAATATTAAAGCCTATAACACTACGCACACTGGCGCCTACAAACCTAAAGGGACACTTCACGCATTGCGCAATGCTTGAAGTATCTCCTTAAGTTTGTAGGCGCTGGCAGGCCGGTCGCCGTACCGCAGCAAACCATGGCGCCTCAAGCAACTATTTCACTACAGAGGTGTTGCACAGTATCGTGCGAAATTGAAGACGCTGCAACACATTAAGAATGACAGGCATCCTTTAAGAGTTCATAGCTTTCCTCGCAAAATAAATCAAGATACCGCACGAAAAGAGAGCAGTAGTCCAAAAACTCACTATGTCCTTTCATCCGTATGCAAAAACGTTTAGCATAATGTTCCTGGTTCCTTATTAAAGTAATAGACGTAATATGCAAAGTTACACCAAACTCTTTACAGAATTGTTTGTAGAAATAACTATCAGTTCTCAAGAACTGAAAAAATGTGCAACTTGATGCATCATTCGCAGCTCATTAATCCAAGAGCCCAACTTGAAATTATTCCCCATAATTCATCTCTGCTTGTACTCAATTCTCTAGTAATATAATGAATAGGGGCGTTTATCTGCCTTGCTACAAATTACACATTCGCTTCAAAATCTGCGCGGCATTGCAAAACTTTCACGTCAAGAGAGAATGACTTTTAATGACAAACTCAAGCAACCTTGCGATAATGGAGCTGAATATTATTCTCTCTCGGCATCGTTCAAATGTCAGAGGAAAATTGGCTGTTTATTTTTTGCCCACGCACTCGTGCACCCCTTCAATTTTGCTACTAGGCAACCGGGTAAAAGTATGTATTGCGTTAATTGAGGTCGTCGTTCATAATCGCAGGCTGCCATTCGGCGACGATAGAGCGATAATTTAAGGCTTAGGCCGGTGACCAGTGACCAAAACCCGAATCAACCTCTGAAAAGGTTTCGGACGTGGGCTCTGGCGGTCGGCTTAACCCCCACCCCCCGAAAAGGGACCGAGGTGAATGTTGAATGTTGAACCCTTGTAAATATCCCATTTCCGAGAGGTATTCGGTGTTTGGGCCGTCTTGGGTCAGATTGCTGCTATTTATCTCACTTACTCTCCGCATTATTCTCTTTAGTTCACCCGTTGGTGGGTCTATTAAAAGTTCGATTCTTCCATTGTTGTCGATTAATGAAGGGATTTTTCAGTTTATTTGACAGTATGTTACATTATTTTCTATATTTAGAAAGTTTTTGATTCGTTTTTAATTGGACAGCTACACTTTGAAATTTGAGACTATAATTTTTGGCTTCGTTTAGAAAAAAACGTATGCGCCATTAGTTTTCCGATATACATATGCCATTTTATGTATTAACCAGAAATTGTAGTTCCAAATTGCAAAATTTAGTCGAATTTGACGTTTTCATGATAAAAAATTATGTCGTACGCAAATTTTATTGTTTTTTTAAGCATGAATACGTCCAATTAATCGTCCCCTCGGGCATTTTCAGGAAAATGAGGACGAGTTAATTTTTATTTTAATTTTTTGGAAACTGCTTACTTTTTCATAGGTTGGTTCATGACTGGCAGAATTCTCCGAAATGGGTACCTGCAATTTCATAAAATCGTTTTCTTGATGATTTTCAGCTTATAAAGTAGCAAAACATACCAAGATCCGTCCAAACTCAAATTATTTTCTGGATTCAACAGAGGAACAGTAGAACTAGGTGGAGGTTAAATTTACGCGTGAGAGTTTTGCATCGTTGAAATTAATGAAGTTAAGTTTTTTGTGTGGGAAAAGAAGAAATGTCAATGCCCCAATACACGGTAGCAATATCAGGTGAACGAAAATGAAATGGCTCGCAGAAAGAATTAAATCTCGTTCGCACGCGAATATTTATTATTTATGGGATCGGAGTGTAGCTATTTTCGCTGCCAACTCCCGGGTCTCGAACGGGAACGAGCGAGTATTTATAGTGGTGACGTGTAGCATCTGGCTGGAAATCTACAAGGAAAACCGCCATTCCAGGACACGCCGCCCAGATTTCCGCCGTGCCAAGGGAAAACGCCGTAAGAACAGTCGGATGTTGCCAAATTCCCTTTGACAAATCGAAAATATTCGGAAAAATGTATAGATATTTTTCCTCCGATTTTTCAGAGAATTTTGTTCGTAACTTGACTTGAAACATCTGAAAATTTCAAGGGAACATATGCATAACTTCCTTTGAAAATAAATATTCTCTGAGAGTTAATTTGGCAACATTGGAATGTCCATACGACGTTTTTCTCATCGCGGCAGATTTGTTGTCGCAAGACATGCTCCCGGGCTAAATTTAAACGCTCGCGTTGTTTTCACGTTTGTAAACGTAATCCACGGGTTCACCGCTCTTTGCGCCTTTTTTTCGCCGAGCACAACTCAGCGTTGCCGGTTTTCAGGCGGAATGTTTTCGCGACGCATTGCCTCTTCTGCCGTGCTAAGGAAGGATGCCTTATGAACATTCGAGAGTTGCCAAATTTATATGGATAAAACGTTTATTTTTGAGGAAAGCTATGAGTATTTTTCCTTTGAATTTTCAGAATCTTTTAGTGAAATTGCGAACCAAATTATCTGAAAAATAGAGTTGTTGCATGTGTGAGGGATTTGCAATTTGACTGTTGATTCTTACGTAAAAGTTCACGAGGAACACGATGGTGCCACTGGTTTTCTCTGAAATCAACTCCAAAGCTCAAAAAAGCTCTCAAGTTGAGGCCAAAATGGAGGGGATATCCCACGCTATCCTGAGAGCCCACATCTACATCAAGACAAACTCTCCATGCAAAGATAGGGAGCAAATACATTAGCAGGGTTGCCGTGTTTTCAGTTATGGAGTCCCAAAATAAAGTGGCAGCCCTTTTTATGTATTTGCTCCCCATCTTTGCATGGAGAGTTTGTTTTGATGAAGAGGTGGACTCTCAGGATAGCGTGGGATATCCCCTCCATTTTGGCCTCAACTTGAGAGCTTTTTTGAGCTTTGGAGTTGATTTCAGAGAAAACCAGTGGCACCATCAAGTTTCTCGCAAACTTTTACGATCAACAGTCAAATCGCGAATTCCTCACACATGCAACATCTCCATTTTTCCTTTAAATTTTCGGGAACTATAGGCGAAATTGCGAACAAAATTATCTGAAAAATTGGGAGGAAAATTGTCATAAATTTACCAGAAAATTCGCATTTTATGAAAGGAAATTTAGCAAAGCCTGAAGGTACATACGCGTTTTTCCTTAGCACGGCAGTATTATGGGGCAAATTCGAGGAACGACAACATAGTACTCACCTGGGAATGGCCGCGAACAGTTTAACCGCGGAAAACTCATAAGCTTCGAAGTGCGTAAGTGGATTAGACTCCAGGGCTCATGAAATTCCCCCGCTCGCTATTATTGTTTAAGACAACCCTTCACTTCATTGTTTCGCGTGAGGTGTGAATTGAATTACGCTCGCTCGCGGCGGTCACACGAGAACGTCAAAAAGAACCGCCTTCCCGCAACGTAAAAGCGCGGATAGATCCGAGTTTTTTCTCTTTCTTTTTTTCACGGGGTGAATTAAATTACGCTTCTCAGCAGTGGCCGTACTCCCGCTGGATACAAAACAACGTAACTGCAACGGGAATCAAAAGCAGATACGGTGTTTTTACGTAGCGTGTCGGAATTAAATTACGTTTGCTCGCGGCGGTCACACACGAATTCCCCGGTAAGAGGCGCGTAAGTTTCCACCGAAAGCCTATGGATATATGGTTTTTTGGGGGATGGGGGATCTGACCCGGAGCGGAAAAGATACCGCCCGCCTCGGGTGGCTGGATGTGGACAGAGCCGACTTTATTAACTGTGACGTTTATTTGAAAGTACAAGAGAAAGGCTCCATCCGGGGGACTAATGAAACCTCCCCTTCGTGCTCCTTCGAAAAGACACGGGGGCTCATTTCGCTCAACTTTTGCCCCTTATTAAATGTTGGTTTTTTTCCCTCAGCGGACACGGACGTGGTGCGTGTTGCCGTGGCTCCCGGCGCAGAATGCAGGCTCTCCACGAAAAGAAGCCCCCAGCGTCTTCGGGTCCCCCTTCGGAGCGGGACCTTCCGGGAATGAAAAATGAAAATTCTCCGCTCGCGGAGTATGTAACTGTGAGATTGGAATACTGCCGTGCTAAGGAAGAACGCCGTATGAACATTCGAGAGTTGCCAAATTTCTCTCAATAAAACACGTACTTTTGACGGCATTCGTGCATATATTTCCTTGAAATTTTCAGATACTTTAGATTAAATTGTGTACAAAATTGTTTGAAAATTTTGGGAAATAATATTTGCAATTTTCCCGGTAAATTCTGTTTTTATCGGAGGGAATTTGGCAACGTCTGAAGGCTCATACGGCGTTTTTCCTTAGCGCGGCAGAATACGCGCCCCGAAATGGGACCGGAGGCACTCGCTTATTTTGTGCCTCATTTCGCTCCTGATGGCAATTTCCTTGAATTGGATTCAAATTAAGTTCCGAGTTTAACGAACGCCCTTTTATTTCGACTACAAAAGAGCCCCCTCGAGGCTGTCATATCGAGCTGAAAATGTGCGTGTTTTACGATGATTTGTTTTGGAGGATTTGCTGAATCCCTGCACTGTTTGCTAGCCATGCAGACACTTCGGGTTCCTCCTTTTTGAACCGCACCACCTGGTTACATTCTGTTTCTTATTTTTATTCAAATTTATTTTACGTTTGCCCTTTGCCTCCGGTAAAACTTGTGATCGGGCCTATACAAGGAATGATGCGAAGCTTTTCGAGAGAGCGATTTTTTGTGTAATGAGGGTCAAAATAAGCATAATCCATTTTTTGACGGATCCCGTTCATCAATATTTGGAAAGCGGTACGAGCGTGCTATTTTGGTTCGCACCTATAACATGAAAGATGCCTATTTTCAGAACGCGTTATTGGGTGGATGAGCCTATATGTAATCGTTATTTACATCTTTGATAACCTTTGAGTTTCTTTAACAGTGAGATTCCAGAACATTATGGCTTCTGTATAGCTTATATTGATGGTCTTATGGTTATTGGTGCAAATAACTTCATAGTTCTCTCTTGGAAGAATTAAATCTTTTAGTTCCAATATGTTGCAGCGGTTGCTTAAAGCAATGTTCTCATTCTACAAAGTGTAAACTTATCAGTTTTTTACTCTTACTCTTCTTTTTCTAACGTTATAAATTAGTTTTACAACAGAAAATTTACTGGCACTTGTTTCAATCCAACAAAACTCGCTCGGGCTCGCATTACGAACATTTTAAATGCGATTCAAAGAAGAGAGAAAAGTCAAGATTTTAATTTTTTTTTTTTAAAAATAAATTCCTCGCTTGCTTCTGTAATAATAATTTTTTCTTCTTGACTTTTGCACTTCTTTAAGGGATGGATCATTTTCTATTTTGCAAAAAGGCTTCCACTGAACGGTTTTAAGGGAGTTTGATATTAATTATTTCTTTTTTCCTTAGTGTACTTAAAATTTAAAAAAGAAATAAAAGTCAAAAATTATGATTAAATTAACTAGTATTTAATTCATTTGTCAATGTATTCGTTCATTCACAATATAACTATTCAGTTCCGTCAATGGAATATCCAGTTGTTTGTCATTTGATTCAAAGAGATTTGTGCATTGCGCCCCAGCAAGTTCGCTGTTTTTTAAGAATAGCCACGCTTTACTTCTCTCAGAACGTATACAGGAAAGTACAGTTGCATTTATATCGTTTGCGCAGCGTGTGGATTAAGTAAGAGCACTTTCACGTCGTTCTACAACAACCGGTGCGATCAGGAGGCGTAAGGCGCTTTGATACAACTATTCGTGTCTGAGGGATGTCCGTGTTGCATAACTAAAAATTGAAGGCACTTTGGCATCTTTCACATCGGCGTTGCCGAGCATCGCTGCGCATTGCTCCTACCCGAGTCGCGAAGAAGACGTTACTTGTGATAGATAGAGACTTATTCTGCCGTGCTGAGGAAGAACACCGTATGAACCTTCAGACGTTGCCAAGTTTCCTCCGATAAAATCCGAATATACTTGGAAAATTGTGAATATTATTTTCCAAAATTTTCAGACAATTTTGTACGCAATTTAATCGAAAGTATCTGAAAATTTCAAGGAAAAATATGAATGAATGTTGTCAAAAATACATGCTTTATAAAGGGAATGTTGGCAACTCTCGAATATTCATACGGCGTCCTTCCTTAGCACGGCAGTATTGAGGGCCAAAATCGACAAACTAAGCAAGGGCTATATCAATCAACGGTTGCAACAGAGACAAAAACGACTTCAATCGCGCAGATTTTAACTTGTTTGATTGATTTGTTTTCCCCTTTCGAAGTTTGACAACCTGTAAGCTCATAAGAGATTGCGCCCTGTTCTGTTACAACACGGGGTCCTTG
>NC_092799.1:14074125-14203186 GCF_918797505.1 Bemisia tabaci | reverse complement strand
ACAATAATGCAATGAGCTTCTACTCTAATTTTTACTAAGAATCGAAAATAACGAATAAAAAGAATAAGAAAAAGCGAGCATTTCTCTCAAGTGTTCAAAGATTAAAAGACCTTGTCTCAAATTTTATCCCACGGATGTTTCCATGCCTCGACGCGGAAAATAGAGGCATGATGAATTTTTAAAGGAAGGTTTTGTTCCTTTTGATCTTGAGTGACATTTCGGAGAAGCACGATATCTCAATCGTCTCACCACCCAAGCTCCATTGTTAAATCTTTTATGATATGCAAATTGCACTCTTCAACTTCAGTCTAAGATTTAACAGCTCGTGACAGCTGAAGTGCGGCGGACCCTTTGAGTAAAACACCGGGCAAACCCGGTGCGCTAGAATTATGCTAACCAGAAGAAGATCTGTTCCGTGAAAACCAGGTATCATTACAGGGAACTGTAAAAGCGGAGTTGTCATTTGATTACGTAAAACACATTTCCTACTGAAGCCTTGAGGAGAACACCGCGTAGCTGATTACTGAACTCTAAACCTAACCTAATCTAACCTAACCTAACCTAACTAACCTAATCTAACCTAACCTAACCTAACCTAACTTAACCTAACTCTATGGACAAAGCGATGGACAAAGAGGACAAAGTGAAAATGAAGCGATCCTTTTGGTTGAAACGGGCGGTTGTTATGGACTAAGGGGGGGGGGGGGTGTAACGGACTAACCATAAGTTCTCTCGTGAGTTGCCGTTAGTTAGTTCCACTTTTACTTTCTTCGTCCATCGCGACCACTCGCTTCCGCCAATAGGATTGCTTAACTTTCTCTTCGTTTGCTTTGTCTATCACTTTGTCTATCAGTTGCGATAATCAGCCCGATGACAAGATAAGGCATAACCCCATCTTCGCCATGAAATTTACCACATTTCGGTGTCTTATCGAAATGCTTGGAACTTTCAAGCGAAGCGGAACAAGCCAATGTTTTAGTTTGAAATCTATACAGAAAAGTAATGCTGTCAACGAAGAAAAATTAAAGAAATTACGTTCACCAGTCTTTCAAATAAATAATAAAGTATAACAAGAAGTCTGCATTGTCGCAAACGGAGACACGTGGTTTTGCACTGACCATATAAATCACAATTTCAAAATAAATTGGTGTTCTTATTAAAGTTATTATATTGATCTTTTACAAGTTACAGCAGCCTCTTTCTAGAATTAAACGTTATTTTAGGAGTTTTTTTAATATTTTTTAACGTGTTTTGCGTGAATTTTCCTAGGGAAATTTGTCTCGCGGCACTATAATTACAGCATTGTTGTGAGTAAGTAATTAGCAGCCTTACATAAAACAATTAGAACAAAGCGATGGTTAAAAACAAGAGGCTCTGACTACCCACGTTCTAGCCTGTCTCCTACCGTGCTAAGGAAGAACGCCGTATGAACCTTCAGACGTTGCCAAATTTCCTCCGATAAAATACGAATTTTTACGGGAACTGTTGGATATTTTTCCTTCCAATTTTTTAGACAGTTTAGTACACACTTTAGTCTAAAATATCTCAAAATTGCAAAGGAAACTATGCACAACTTTCCTGAAAAATGCATTTTTTATCCGGAGAAATTATGCAACTCTCGAATGCACATGCGGCATTCTTCCTCAACACGGCAGTCTTGCTCCTGTGGTGATGTGTACCGTTCGTCGACATCTCTAATTTTATTTTTTCCCCACAAAGACTTTCACTGAACCTGACAATGGCAGGAAATCCCGAGGGGGTCGGATCCCGCAGGAGATAAGGCTTCTCCCGAGCGAATCATCCCGAAGCTCAAAGAATTCGGGGAGAGCGACGAAAAGCTCCGGAGAAGGAGAACGGGACAAGGCCGAGGGGCCCTTAAGAATTTTGAATTAAAGCAATTATGCGGGAGCAGACTTCGAGAAACAAACGAGTTCGGAAAAACAAAGACACAAATACAAGAACAATGAGTCGTGCTGCAGATCCAACCCTATTATTGTACACTCAGATGATCTGAACGATTATCCTCTCATTGTTTGACTTTTTGAATGGATATACCAAGTTGTGTTTTTTACTGGAAATCGTTTTACCGGAGGTTCTATTCACCATCGATTCTAGCGGATCGTTTTTTTTTTTTCATTTATCGATGGATTTAATTTATTTAACGGTGGCTAATACAGACACGCTGAAGAAAAACGCCGTATGAGCCTTCAGACGTTGCCAAGTTCCCTTCGATAAAAGTCGAATGTACTGGGAAAATTGTGAATAGTCTTTTTCCAAATTTTCAGACAATTTTGTATGCAATTCAATATAAAATATCAGAAAATTTCAAAGGAAAAAGTCCATGAATGACGTCAAAAATACATGTTTTATCAAGGGAAATTTGGCAACTCTCGAATGCTCATACAGCGTTCCTCCTTAGCACGGCAGAATACTCTCTTTACATATCGTATGCGTCTGTGAATGCCATGCGAGTATGCGTGTCACAATGGAGAGCAGATCGTAACTTGTGATACAATTATATCAACGTCAAAGTAGCTGAAATTGCATACTTCCTTAACTTCGGGCGCGCTCACTTTCCGACTAGATTATCTTCGTTTGAATGCGAAGATTATTTGTAATATGCTTATTTTTAACGGTTTAGAGCCACGTGATATGGCAACAGGGCTCAAATTCAAAACCGTAAACTGCAAGGCAGGGGCGCGCAATTCAACCGACCTCTGACTTCTCCCCTTCAAATGGAAATGAGGCTCTTTCAGTTTCACCGGGCATCCTTCTTGCACCGAGCTCCCGGCTTCCTGGCCCTCAATCCCTTTCTTGGTGGGGGAGGGGGGAGGGGTCCGCGGCTCCGCATGACGATTATATCGGAAAGTTCGAAATCGGGGCAAAGCGTTTTAGGTTTGCAGCGACACCCGAAGTCCCAGAGGGACAGGCTGTAAATTGGGACTCGTAAAACTGTGGGAAAAGTCATATTCGCGCGTCCCCGGCCCGAAAAAAGCGTCGATTCTTACTTGATGGATGTGACGTGGATCCGTGCGTCATTCTAGGAGGTGTTTTGTCTTAATAAAGGTGACATAAAATGCACCTGCCACCACCTTAAGAATATAGGTTAATCGTTGCCACGCTGTAGACACTGGGATTGTGTGAAAAAAGAAGGTCTTCCAACCTGGGATAAAGTAGGGAGAGGAGCGATTTCCAATTGGACGTGTTTATGCTAAAAGGTACCATGTTATACGTTACCCCTATGCACATAGTTCATTTTAGCATGACACGGAAAAAAATTAAATGTTGATTTAGCATTTATACTGTTGAAAAGATGTCCGAAAAGTTTTAAATGCTGATTTCACAATACAAAAATGCTAACATAACATTTTAATTTGTGCGTTTTACAGTGGGCGTAGTTACGTTAGCATTTGTTAAAAATGTAAAATCAGCATTTGAAAACTTGTCGGACATCTTTTTAACAGTATAAAATGCTAAATTAACATGTGCATATAATATCTTTCCGTGGAATATGTCTAATTAGATCCTCGGTAGCTTTTAATGAATCACTGATTTGGCGGTTTGACAAACCCTAGTAGCACAATTAGTGTTTAAAATGTTTCAAAAATGTGTCACTGAAATCAAAAAACATTGTCAACACATTTCATCGAAACATTTTAAACACGTTCAAAATGTTTTCATTCAGTTTTGAACACGTTTCAGACACTTCTCTATGTCACCCCAAATTTTTGTCAAACTGACACCGTATGCAGATGTTTCTGATACCTATTGAGGATGTAGTAAAGTCTCACTGATACGTTTCAGGAACATTTCTGAACATATTTTTGAAAGGAAAGGTGATTGATGCTCTCACAAAACTGTTTCAGAAACGTTTCCAAAGCATCTCGATGGTTTTCAAAATATTTCTTACGTTTCATCGAAACATATTAAACACGTTCAGAATGTGTTCATTCAGTTTTTAACACGTTTCAGACACTTCTCTATGTCACCCCAAATTCTTGTGTCGCCTACACCGTGGGAAGATGTTTCTGAAACCTATTGAGGATGTTTCAAAGTTTCACTGAATCGTTTCAGCAACATTTCTGTAACATGCGTTTGAGAAAATTAGGTTCTGACTGTTCACTATGAAATGTTTTAGAAATGTTTGCATGTTTCAGAAATGTGTTTCTTCGGGGGTTAACTAGAGGCTAAGTATCAAAAATTTTCAGACATTTGTTTTAATAACTAATGTCGCTGTGGAATTAGAACCATCACAACAGGAATCCCTTGATACCAACCATGCCTGAAGGCTGAATCGTTACACTTCATCATTATCAACCTATCAGAGGGATTAGAACACCTTCACTTTAGAAAAGTATACGTAAAGCACGATGTACGGTTTCAATATTCTAGATAATCCATAACTTATGAGCTTTTATGGAGATGAACTCGATTCATACAAGGAATTAAACGTGTTTATAACCTCCACATAATTAAATGTCCAAAAAGTATAGCTTGAGACGAAAAATTAAGCTGAAATTTGGTAAAATTGAGAAATTAAACGTTAACGCCCTCTGGTGGATTCAGTTTGAACCAGGAAAAGTTTTAGAAAGGTCCTAGAAATGTTTCTATGTTAATCAATGAAACATTTCTAAAACGTGTCAAAAACATTTTTAAGTGACGTATAAATTCAAACAAAATATTCAAAAAGGTTTTAGAGACATTTTGAAAATGTTTTGAAAAGGATTTGTTGAAACATTTTCAAAATGTGTTCCAAATATTTCAACTAAAACCACCCATTTCAGATGACATTTATAATTTGTTTTGGAAACGTTTTAACAAAGATTAATGAGATGAAGAAGAAATGTTTGGAAAATAATTTTGACTCAGTTCAACGTAACAAAGATCAAACTAGGTCAAAATGTTTTAAATTTGTTTCAAAAATGTTTCAGATGAAATGGTATTTTTCTAAATTCATACGAAATATTTCTGATATGTTTTAGAAATATTTCTGAAAAATCGCGTAAATTTTTTTTAAATTTGTTTTCGAAACAATTCAAAATTTTGGTAATCACGCATCAAAAAACTGAAAGTAAAACATTTCAAATTTATTTCCAATATATTTTTTAGGTACAAAATTTGGACGTAGGTTTCGGAATAATGTTTCCAAGATAGTTCTGAAACATTTCTATTTTGTTTCATGTTTTACAGCCGCAATTTATTTCAAATTTCTTTCTAATATATTTTGATTTTAATTTTTTTAATTTTAAATAAAAAGTTTTTAAAACTATTCAAATTTGTATCAATGAAACCTCTTCAAAGCTTCGTGTCAATTATATATTTCAAAAATATTTCTGAAACGTTTCAGTGAGATGACACAAGTTAGACACCTATGAGATGTTTCTAAAATATTAGTGAAACGGGTTGTGCTACTAGGGAAGGGCTTACCAGGATTTATGCTGAGAAAAAATTGTTTCTCAGAACCAGATTTTCCAGTTATTTCTATCAAAATAATTACGGAAGACGCAACCAAATCACATGTTGTCGTTTCTCGGGCAAAAAGACGTAAAAATTAAAATATAAAATTTTAAGAAACTCACTAGTCAGAGCATTTTAACAATCCGACGCGTTTCGACCATTAAGGTCATCATCAGGGACGCGACTTTCACATTTAAACCTTTGACCTAGTCTGGTACTTTTCGAAAAGTCGTTTTTTAAAACATTCGATCAAAAACATGTAAGTCCATTCCAAGGTTGCAAAATTGACTCAAGCAATTCGATTTTTTACAGGAATACACCGGTACGATTTTTGTCCAAAATGTCTCTGATTTTTGCACGAGACCAGATGAACTATCGGTGAAATTCTCAGTAGGAAATGCCCAAGATTCTACGGTTAAAATTGCAATTTGCAAGGAAAAATTTGGCAACATTGGAGCGTAGTTACGTTCTTTCGTGCGGGAAAAGGCGCACAGTGAACCGAGCCAATAGGAGAAGTCTGACAAAATTTGGAAACTTCAAACGCTTATAACTCCGTTTATACAGAGCTTTGAGGCTCTACAAGTGGTTCCATTGGTTATCTCATGAAATTTTCTGCTCCAAGCACGCCTTGAAATTAAAATGTGACGAAATAAACATCAAAATTTGCCGTTTTAGTTAAAAAATTCCATGTCCGATCTCTCTACTTGACTCGATCCACTGTGCGACGGTCTGATATATCTAAAAAAATTTGCTCCGCGCACTACTAAAACCGGAGGATTTATCTAGACTCTGAAAGAAGTGCCGATATAAATTCACCAAGTTTTGAACTTAATTTCATCACGAAAACAAACATCGCAGCTTGATTGCAAGAGTAGAATCAAAAATCTAAGTCAACGGGGCGGCACGACGAATTACTTTTGACGTTATTAAAATACCCGACTTGGATGGACTTGTCTCTTGTCATCCACTTCTCAGCTGAAAAACGAACTTGAGCTGAGTTGAGTCAAGAATCGGATAGGTTCGAGGCAAAGAAATAAAGTGGCTTTGTCATTATCACTAGCAACTCTAACGCCGCCGTGTCAGGTCGTAGGAAACCCTCTTTACGACTCCTCAAAGCTCGGCGTGGGTGACACATAATTTATCCTCAATTCGGCAACTAGATAGGAGGCAATTTTCATCAACGCTTGCGGCGAGCTTCGTCTCGGACAATGTTGCCATACCGCGCTTAATTCTTCAAATTTCCAACGTTAATTTTGGAGTTTTGTCGGAGATTCAGCATCGCTTTCTCTACCGTGAAAAGCGGGAAATCCGAGCATCACAACTTGTTTTCCCATCTTGGCTCCCTCTTGAGGAAATGTGATTAGCCAGGATTCGACAGAAAATGACGGGAAAGTCGAAAAAACCACCGGAAATAAAGCGATAATGAAGACGATGACAGTTCCACCACTTTTCTGTCCCCTCTTCGGATCCCTGATCCTCCCCGACCGCTTCTTGCTTATTTTTCGTTGCCCCCCTCCTCTTTGTCTTCTCGCGTTCTGTTTCGTCCCTGGGGATGGACCGGCCGTTGATTGTCAACACCTGATGCTCTTGCCTCTATACTGCCGTACTAAGAAAGAACACCGTATGAACCTTCAGGCGTTGCCAAATTTTCTCTGATAAAACACGAATTTCCTGGTAAACTTGTGAATATTTTTCTTCTAATTATTCAGATAATTTTCCTCACGATTTCACCAAAAAGTCCTGAAATTTTCAAGGGAATATATTCATAACATTCCTCAGAAATGAATATTTTAACGAAGGGAATTTGGCAACTCTCGAATGGTCGTACGGCGTTCTTCCTTAGCACGGCAGTTTACGCGTATCAAATCCCAATCCACTGATCGTCACTCCTCCGGCAAAAGGACGTAACTCGATTTCCGCATAAGCCCCAGGAAGCATAGATTAATAGGTGGAACAGGGCTCACGTGAAAATCCAGATATGTCTTTATGTCAGAGGGACGACGTGATGTCGAAGTACTTTGCTGACTTTCGCTACAAGAGGAAGAAAAGTTGTCCCCAGCGTAAAAGTTTCTCGAGTTTTCTAAATCACGAATGGATTAGTTTGAAGTCCGTTCCTTACCTCGCAACATACGGAGCACAACAACATTCTTAATATAATGGAGCGCCTTTAATTTTGTCTGACATTATGCAACACCTCTGGTGTGAAATAGTTGCTTGAGACGGCGTGCCACGCTGCGGCGCGGCGGCCGGCCGGCCAGCGCCTACAAACCTAAGGGGATACTTCAAGCACTGCGCAATGCGTGGTGTATCCTCTTAGGTTTGTAGGCGGCAGCGCAGCACACCGCTCCGATCTGTGTTAGCCTCTAAATTTTAAATAAATTTAAAAAATATTTAAACTCGCGGAGTCGGCGTTTTTCAACTCATGATTTTGAAATGTTTGTGCAGTCTGTATGGAATATTCTCATTGAAATTGATAAGGGGAAAATGTATTGAAGGAAAATATAATGTGTTTTTGTAAATATTGAGGTAGTTCCGTGTCAAATTTAATGATTTCCAAAGCACATAAATTTTTTCTTAGAAATTTTCTGCAAAGCCTCGCTGCAAACCAATTAGATGATTTTAAAATATCATTAAATGTTTTCAGCTTTGATGATTCTAAAAAATCATTGCCATGTGTTTGAATTATGTTGATTATTAAAGATAACCCAATAATTTTTTCTGTCATTAATAAAATTATAAAATATGAAGTATTATGATTTCCTAAAATTATTATTAATAAAAAAAAACAATATTGAAATAATAACTGTGATAGGGCATGTAATAATTGTTACTAACCAAATCCCACATTTAAACGAAACTCCCATCCCCCTCCACCTACTTAAACGGAATATGTCTCAAAAATAACTTCAACACATTTTTAAGCAATTTTGAGGTTGCAGTTTTGCTGATCTGACAATTTTAATGACAGTGTTACGTCTCTCCTCTCTTCGGTTGTGTTGCTCACGTAGCCCTTGGGGCACCACTACAAATAAGACAAACGAAACCAACACAATATGGAGATAGATCATACATGGGAAAGGAAGCGCGTTGATAACGGCGCAGAGATACAACTATTCGTACTTGATGGATGTCCGTGTTGCGTCTGTGAAATTGAAGGCGCTTAGGTGCGAGGCCTGAACTCGCAATGCTCCACTCTATGCTGTCAATGAGGTGTAACTCAGATTCAGGAGAGAAAGATTTTTAAAAAACGAGGCTCGAACACGTCTCTCCTATCTTCGGCTGTGTTGACACTCGATTTTGTCCTTCTTTTTTTTAAATTTGATGTATGATTCTTTTTAGGATGCATTTGTAGATCTAAAAAGCTCGTAGGCACGCGGCAGCATAATTCCCTCAGAGGAGATAATCGGGTCGATTCGACCCGGATTGGGATTTTCAGGGGTAGCCAAATAATGAGTATTATCATAATTAAATGTCATTTAATATGCACTAACCTTAAAATAAGTGCATTTTCCCCAAAATCTGACAACCTAAACCAGTCAGCGGTCAAAATAGAGGGCAATTATGTTATGAGTGTGAATTGCGTATTATGGATGCACAGGTGAAAAGGTTGTAATGAATTGAATTCTCTCTCCATGCTCGAAACATTCAGAGATTAAATTGGTAATGTGATTTATCCCTCCTCTTCCATGCATAAATTCCCTTGCATGTTACGACACATGTTAGCACCGACTAATTAATTATCTAATAATGTATTTAAATTAAACTTGAGTATGTCTCCATCAATGTCGATAATCAATTAACTGATTGATAACCTATATTTGGATCAGAATACATTATTTAGCGTGGAAAACTGTAAATTTTACATGCATTTAAATGGTTGGTTTCATTTTAATCCTTGTGCAGCATCATTAATAGCACAAAAGCTTAAAATTCTAAATGATAGTATATTTATCATGAAAAAAAAAATAATAAAAATACCGAAGAAAAAATATCAGATAGTATCTTTTACCTAAGAAGTAACGTCTTTCTCTCAGCTTTTTCTCATCCCCTAACTCTCCAATTCCCTCTTTTTCTGAACTTTGATTTTTCACATCTTTTTATTGAATAATTGGACGCATGACTTTCGAACCTTTAAAAATTGCGAGTTTTAGTCTTTTTTTCTAAGTTACGTATTGTATGCGCTGAGCTGTTTGCAGGTTCCATCAAATTCTAAATTGTTAAAATATACGGACATATGTTTGGAATGCACTCTATGACTCGTTTGAAAATAACAACTGGCATAATTTTGATATATGATAAAATGATCCAAGACTTCCTTCCAAAGAATGAACAAAACAAGCACCAAACGGTATAGCCAACGGACAGAGGTAGAGCGTACCCGATAAAAAGGGACCATGTCTTGTGATATTCTGATGGTCGTTCAGCCGTCTTCGCACGAGACTCGAGGCAATTTTAGAAAAAGCTATTTGCTGTTCATCCCACGACGAGACATTACATTTCTATTTCGTGATCTCCGATAAGTGGAGAGCGACGGACATTAAAGGGAGACACAGGTTACAACAACGGTCTGAAAATCATGATACGGGTGGAAGAGTTCAAGGCGGAAAGGCAAGAAAGGTGGATAGTAGATTGATAGTGTGGCAAAAAATCACTTGACCAGTACCAGTTGTTGCCAAAAGCTTGAACGGACAAACGACGGATACAAGAGAAATACACCAAGAGATGTGTTTTCCTAGAAAATATTCCTATTCTTTTCTAAAATCAGGGCATGGACTCTAGAAAAAATCACCATCTCAGGATAAATTCCTTCGAGTTAAAGAAAGAAAGGAATAATGGGTTATCAAGACGAACAGCACAGCACTTTTCCCATCATTACATGCCCATTTTAAGCCAAGGGAACTCATGCTCCGCGAAACAAAATTCAAGAGAAATCTAAATGAATGCGAATGAAGCGAGAATTATTTAACTAAAGGAAAATGAGAGGAAATTAATCTTAATTAAAAAGTACGAAAAATTACTATCTTTAAAAGAAAAAATAGTGAAACTGAATGAAGACGCGATGGGTGATTGATCTATGATAAGAGAAAGTATGTAACTTTCATCTATGATTGTATTTTAATGTTGTACCTTGTGTTGAGTCGCATCTATGTCTTTTTTATTTTTTTTTCTCTGAGTATTGAATGGTGGCGATAGAGAATTTCTTAATTTGTTTAATTATTTTAATGGCATGAACAACAACGATTATTTTAGGTCACATAGTTTGTTTTTCTTTTTTACAGAATATTTACTCACGCATTCATGTTTGGCCCCTGTCAAAAGAGCACCTTGTAGTATGCAGTGATAGTTATATTAGGAAAGGAGTGACTTGTCTGAAGCAGAAACATGCTTTGATTTGCTGCTAAGAAGAAATCTGTCCTGAAATACGAAGAAAGTTTCCTTACATTCAACAGAAACCCGTTTGATTCGAGCAATCTCATTTTTGATTCAAGAATAAATATGTTTGACGGTACATTAAGTTCGATTTTTCAGTGACAGCGTATTATTTTGCATGAAATGAGGAGGAATCTTAAGGTCGAAAACTTTGCGTCTTTGGCGACAACTAGCGGTTTCACTGACATAGGATTGCTTAGCCGTAATGTGTGTTAGATTGCTTGGCAGTTACTTAACCTGGGAGCTCTTTCCCGAGAAAAACTGGATGAGCTCATTAAAATCGATTTGCTTGACAGCGTTGGAGTGGCTGTTACGTGCCATAACATCCTCGTTCCTTGGTCCAGCGGTGCCGAGCTGCCTTTCATTTCTCGAACCTTACTTCCCGATCCAATTTTGTGATACTAACAGAGGTCTTAAGCTCCCTGGGCGCTACAAGGCCCAACGTGTAGAAGTATACTGGATTCATCTCCGTCCGAAAATTCCGACCAATTAAATGCCACACTCAAAATGACCAAATTTGGTGGCAAGAATGTCGACGCCTATCGAAAACCACTACTTACATTTGACCGCAAGGGATGCAAGAACAAAAGTTTCGAATTAAAGAGAAAGGGATCAAGTCACATCAAACATTTCTAAATTTTATTACATGACTCATTTTTAACGGAAGAACGGTAGTGTAAATTCCTTTGAAATTTTAAGGGAATTTTCTCTATAACGTAACGCATATTCCCTGAAATTTTCAAAAAAAATCCGTAAAATGGTTCGCCTGTAAAAAAATTAACCCTCTGGTGAAATTTAGCAATGGTTGATGTGATTTGGTTCCTTTCTACTCAGCACCGTCTATTGACAACCTACCTAAACTTGGATACGAGAAGAAACCACTACGTGGTGTAGATCAAAGCGACTCTTTTTGTGACCGTTTAATCAATTATAGACCGAGAGCCAGCACCGAATTATCTAACCGGAGAGTATAAGAATTTTCACATACATTCTTAGATCGGGACACTCGAGTGTAGCAAGGATCGGGCAGTCTGGCTGGTCATAGCCGCTGGGTTCAAAATTTGAGACCCATCAAATTTCCGAAAAATTGCGTAAAATTTAACCGGAAAGTATTATAGTTGATTTTAGTCTCATACAGTAGGGGTGACTTCCCTGATTAGATATCACCTTGCCAGACCGTCGAACTCCGCTGGGAAAAGGTTGCCAGACCGCCCGAAAGTTCCGAAAAATTGCGCAAATTTTAACCGGAAAGTATTATAGTTGATTTTAGTCTCATTTTGTAGGGGTGACTTCCCTGAGTAGATATTACCTTGCCAGACCGTCGAACTCCGCTGGGAAAGGGTTGCCAGACCGCCCGAAAGTAGCTAAAATCGACCTTTTCTGCCTCATTTGAATGCACAATAGTCCATAGCCAACCTATCCCAAAATAGGGGTTTACCTTCCACATTCTGGAAAAAAATCTCTAGCATATGTATCCTATGTGTTTTTTAGCGCTAAGTTCGAATCTGAACTTTGCTACCTTCGATTTTTGCCGCTAAAGCCGCCATCTTGAAAAGACGTTGCCAAATCTCATTTTTGTCCAAGAATCGGTAATAACTCGTTCCCTGTGCGTCGGACGACAAATAAAGTTCTGCAAAGCGAAAGTACGTTAAATTTTGATTTTGAAACATGCATCAAAGTTTTGATACAATGCATGTACCGTCCACCAGAGCGCGCTGAAAACCGCGGAAATTTGAAAAAATTGTCATTTTTGTCGTTTTTCCTGAACACCATTTTTTCTGGGCGATTTTTCGGCGAAAATGATCGTGGAAAAGTGAAGTCAGCGAAAAATGCTACAAGAAAGACTCTCAATTTTTGGACTAATGACTGTTTTTACAGAAGTTAGGAGCGCTTGAAGTCGAAGACACCAACGGCCGAAATCGGCGTCAACGCTGGATCACGGTTCTGTCATATTATAAGGATTGTACTTAATATGGTTTCATGACGTATTATTTTAGCTTTGAGGCATTGAATCTCGCTGTGAACATTACAGTTAGAGGTTTCAATTCACCCAGTATGGCATCCCTTTCTAGATCCCTGCTCTGTCCCTATTCCCGCAGGTCTCGCAAAATTATGATGGGGCACTTTCCTTTCAGGGTCTAAATGTTTTCGATCCCGGGGGGAAAAGAGTTGAAGTCGCCTAACCATCATTTCAGCATTATTATTAAGAATGTTAAGTTTTAGTCAAATCAAATCTGGAAATATTTCCTTCATGGGAGTAGCATATCCGATCTTTACAAAAAAATTCAACACATGGTCAGCTGCGCACGCTTGAAGTTATCAGAATAATTGAACCTGGCACTCTTCTCAGCATGTTGGAAGCTGAATGAAATGATTAAAATCTCGGCATTTTGGCTTGGGCTCTCCAAGCTTGAGCTTCGGGTTCCAAAGCTGGCAGGGACGCAGAAATTTTTAATATTGGAGTTGGTAGGGAGGAGTATGTCCCCGAAACAGGGTTATCATCGACGTCTTTAAAATCAATTTGTACGGCTTCTGAATCGTCGAATTCTGCTACTTCCTCTTTGAGTGAGAAATCCTCCTGCATGGATTTTTCCATACATTTCCGCACAAAACTGTGCAAAAGCTGCACACGTGTACACTTAAGGGTGCACAGTTTTGTGCGGAAATGTATGGAAAAATCCATGCAGGAGGATTTCTCACTCAAAGAGGAAGTAGCAGAATTCGACGATTCAGAAGCCGTACAAATTGATTTTAAAGACGTCGATGATAACCCTGTTTCGGGGACATACTCCTCCCTACCAACTCCAATATTAAAAATTTCTGCGTCCCTGCCAGCTTTGGAACCCGAAGCTCAAGCTTGGAGAGCCCAAGCCAAAATGCCGAGATTTTAATCATTTCATTCAGCTTCCAACATGCTGAGAAGAGTGCCAGGTTCAATTATTCTGATAACTTCAAGCGTGCGCAGCTGACCATGTGTTGAATTTTTTTGTAAAGATCGGATATGCTACTCCCATGAAGGAAATATTTCCAGATTTGATTTGACTAAAACTTAACATTCTTAATAATAATGCTGAAATGATGGTTAGGCGACTTCAACTCTTTTCCCCCGGGATCGAAAACATTTAGACCCTGAAAGGAAAGTGCCCCATCATAATTTTGCGAGACCTGCGGGAATAGGGACAGAGCAGGGATCTAGAAAGGGATGCCATACTGGGTGAATTAAAACCTCTAAATGTAATGTTCACAGCGAGATTCAATGCCTCAAAGCTAAAATGATACGTCATGAAACCATATTAAGTACAATCCTTATAATATGACAGAACCGTGATCCAGCGTTGACGCCGATTTCGGCCGTTGGTGTCTTCGACTTCAAGCGCTCCTAACTTCTGTAAAAACAGTCATTAGTCCAAAAATTGAGAGTCTTTCTTGTAGCATTTTTCGCTGACTTCACTTTTCCACGATCATTTTCGCCGAAAAATCGCCCAGAAAAAATGGTGTTCAGGAAAAACGACAAAAATGACAATTTTTTCAAATTTCCGCGGTTTTCAGCGCGCTCTGGTGGACGGTACATGCATTGTATCAAAACTTTGATGCATGTTTCAAAATCAAAATTTAACGTACTTTCGCTTTGCAGAACTTTATTTGTCGTCCGACGCACAGGGAACGAGTTATTACCGATTCTTGGACAAAAATGAGACTTGGCAACGTCTTTTCAAGATGGCGGCTTTAGCGGCAAAAATCGAAGGTAGCAAAGTTCAGATTCGAACTTAGCACTAAAAAACACATAGGATACATATGCTAGAGATTTTTTTCCAGAATGTGGAAGGTAAACCCCTATTTTGGGATAGGTTGGCTATGGACTATTGTGCATTCAAATGAGGCAGAAAAGGTCGATTTTAGCTACTTTCGGGCGGTCTGCCAACCCTTTCCCAGCGGAGTTCGACGGTCTGGCAAGGTAATATCTACTCAGGGAAGTCACCCCTACAAAATGAGACTAAAATCAACTATAATACTTTCCGGTTAAATTTTACGCAATTTTTCGGAAATTTGATGGGTCTCAAATTTTGGACCCAGCGGCTATGACCAGCCAGACTGCCCGATCCTTGCTACACTCGAGTGTCCCGATCTAAGAATGTATGTGAAAATTCTTATACTCTCCGGTTAGATAATTCGGTGCTGTCTCTTGGACTATTACGTCGATGAAGCATGAAGGCCTTTTGATGTGGGGAAGCTAGGACACGCTGTCCAAGATAGATATTATGGGGGAACAACGATGATACCATCAGTCAGTTAGTTGTGCGTGTGTCGGAAAAGTACGTTTTGATTCTCGAGGAGAGGAGAGGAGAGGAGAAGAGTGGAGAGGAGAGGAGAGGAGAAGAGAGGAGAGGAGAGGAGAGGAGAGGAGAGGAGAGGAGAGGAGAGGAGAGGAGAGGAGAGGAGAGGAGAGGAAGGCTGGCATTACTCGATCACTGACGGGGGCTGTAGTAGCAGGACTGTCCAATTTCTTCCAGTCGATATTAACGGAAATATGACTCTCTGAAAAAAGGTAAATGGCCTCATACAAGCCGATAAAGCAAACCATGGTTTCATCCGCCTTGAGACTGGATCCCTGATGAGAAATGAGGGGCTTAGAGGACAAGGCGCAAACGTGCAGTTTTTGCTATTTCGAGATCTGTGTTATAAATTTCATAATTACATAGATCCTAATGGAAGAAAGTTCAAGTTGACTTTTTAATGCTTAAAAATTGGAATTTGGGAGCGAATTTTGCACAGAATATGTGTTAAGACTAGATTTACTTGAAATCATTAATATCTTAATTTTTTTCAAAAACTGAACTTACGCGCCTTGTCCTCCGAGCCCTTAAAGGCTGTTTATCACAAATCAGTATTTGATGGACAACAAGAACTTATACAAGAAATAATAACTCAACTTTTTTGAAACAGCAACTGTGTTTCGGGCATATTCCCCTCGAACTGGTTGAACAGAAAATCTCAGGAGCTTTCACTTTCATTCTTCAAAGAACACTGCAGATTAATGAAGTGAACGGTAGTCAATGGAGTGGAAATATCAAAGGAGCTCCCATTTCTGTTCATCAATTACTTTTAGTCGCCGCGGGAATAATTCCTCATGGTGTCAAGAATTAGCACACCCTTACACTTACAGTATTCCCAATCAAATGACTTCACAAAATCTAATTATTCGAAAAGTCCTTGGATCATGGCAAATCTACATTGCATTGTTGCACTATTGAATCCAACAATATGAATAAGTAATAAGTCGCACTGATTTTTAAAAAGGATTTTTATCGTAAAAGTCATTGTGAGATAAATACGTCAAAGAGAGATTGATTTCACGATAAAATTCCAAATTTGATGGTGAATCTATCTTACTGGAAATAGTTATGCAGTTTTGCTCTAATTACGCAAAACTTTCAACCATTTTGATCCTCGGCTACTTTCAATTCGCTTTTGTTTGCACGAAGGATTCTACCCACACTTCTTTTTACCTTCTTATCAAGAGCGTACGCTTAGACTTGAGTGAAAAATTAAAAGTTATAACGGGCTACCCACATAAAACAGGAAGTTGAAAACTTTCAACGTTGCAAATTAAGGCATGCATGTATATTACCACCCAGTCAGTGATGGGAGAATGTGCAACTGTGCACAATTCAGAACGCAGTTTCAGTGAAAATCGTGATCGTCTGCCATTAAGTCGAAGCGATACGTGAAAGGCTAGGCGCTCTGAGCAACTATTCTGCCTCAGAAGTATTGCACAGTATCGGGTGGAAATGAAGGCACTCTAACGTGGGTTTCAGGACATTTTGTCAACGATTGATTATTCGCGCACCTGGTTTGTCCAGTAGTTTACGTCCACCTAAAATCCCACCGTTACGTAAAATAATCAACAGTGACTTGGTCCAGGCGTTATATTTTAGTACGTATATAAAATTATATTGACCATATCAAAATGAAAAAATTGAGAGAGAAGGAGGTGTTGTTATGGTAAATTGTGTATTAAATGAAATGTTACTTTCTTCCTTTGATTCATCTTTTCAGACTGTCATGGTGAATATTTAGTTTTATTTATATCCTTAAAAGTTTCGATATGAAATATACCTTAAAAATACTTTTTTTTCTTTTTTTGTTAAATGAAAATATTACTAGATTTTAAAAAAAATTACATTTTTAAAACGAGGCAAATATCTTTAAAACCTTTTAAAAGCGACATCATCGACATTAATTTCAATGAGCCGCAGTTGTGTTGAAAGGAACTATACAAACATGAATAAAAGAGGGGAAAAAACCTAGACGCATGCAATCTTTGGTTTTAACCCATTTGAACGTCGAATCTTTAGAGTCAAATCTTCTAATTTTGAGCATTTGGTTACGCGTACACCACTCTGCAGCACAATAAAAGCGCAAAATATAAATGAAAAAAAATTAAAGTACTTCGAAAATCATTAAAATCGAACCACCTTCATACTTACGAAACATAAATTATATTTTCCTCTAATCCATATTTTTAAACCCTTCAATTCAAATGAGAATAGTCCATAAGAAGGGTGTGAACATTTCAAAATCATGAGTTGAAAAACGCTGACTCCGCGAGTTTAAATATCAGAGCCTACCACAACGCGCACTGGCGCCTACAAACCTAACAGGGTTACTTCACGCATTGCGCATTGCTTGAAGTATTCCCTTAGGTTTGTAGGCGCTGGCCGGCCGGTCGCTGCGCCGCAGCGTGCCACGGCTCCTTAAGCAACTATTTCACAACGGAAGTGTTGCACAGTGTCATACGAAATTGAAGGCGCTCCAATATATTAAGAATGACAATATATTAAGACAACGGAGCTTTTCTCGGAAAAGAAATCAAAATACCACGGCACAAAAAGAGATCGTTAGTCCGAAAACTCACGAAGTCCAAGCATCCATATTTAACAACGTTTAGCATATTTTTTGAATTTAATTAGAGAAAAAAATGACTAGATTGAGGCAGAAACATTCTTGAGTATACCAACAAGAAGATTTTATTAGGAATCTGGAATAAAGTAAGTGACTTTACTTTTTATATAAGTATATTTTCTGCTTTGAACAAGCATTACTTTCTTTATTGATTCAAAAGTAATTCTTCTGGGGGGGGGGTAAGTTTGAGCATATTTCTGTTTGAATCAAGACACTTTTTTTCGATAATGAAGTCAAAAATCATGCTAAACGTTATTAAAACGTAAATTAATATGAGGGTAGTTTTTGACGTAAAATTCGAATCTTCAATCACATTTTCAAAACTAAAAAATCCAGGTCGGCGAGACCGACTGAGTATGCTATCTTGTCACCTCCGAAACTACCCATCTTTGCCATCGAGTTATCTATTATTTTTCTGCCTAGTTCCAAAATCGATGTACTCCCATCGAATTCAGACCTCAATATCGGCGCGTACTTCAATTTTTTGTGTCGAAACCGCTTGTTTATTTATTGATTTTAAGCTAAAAGCTTAAATGGAAATTTACGCCTCGTTTATTTACGGCGTTGCTCGAGGACAATACGTGCGGGCGCAACAAGCCTCGTTCCACCCGTTGCACGTCGAGACCGAGAAATGATATCGGATAATTGTCGGGCAAAGCAGGATGCTCGGGGAGAAAAGGATGATGCGCCGCGGCGGTGAAGGGGGTAGGGGGTGGGGGGGCAGGGGGCATAAATAATAAAACCCACTAGTACCAACTTCGACAGCGATCGCATTTTTTCCAGCTGGGCAGGCCCGCTCTCAATTCTCAAATCAACGGGATCGTTCACTCCATCCGCCCCCACGCTCGCGTGCGTGCATCCCTAACCGCACCCCCCTCCCCCCACAACCCTCGATTTACGGAGCCCTGAGGCGAGCGCGCCCCAGAATTTCCGCGTTGCGCGATCGGGGTGGTTCTAAAGAGCCGTGAGATATTTAGGAAATGACGCTAACCCGTTAACTCGCATTCTTTTATCTTTGATTATTACACGGGGAAAAAGTTTTGGGGGCTATCCCCTAAAATTGTGGTACCACCCCCATGCGTTGGACGATACGGGCATTTCCAATTAACTGTGGTAGTGCCGCAACTCATGTTGGGGTAGTACTGCAGCATTTGAGCAGGTAACCCAATTTATTGGGGTGATACTAAAATTAATTGGAAATGCTCACATCATCCGACAACCCCAAACTCTTTTTTTTCCGTGTGTAAGTTTTTCACTATGATTTTTCCGGTTTTTTTTTCAGAGGAAAAAAATGTTTGATGAGGAAAAATAAAATGGCAAAGGAAGGCCTCATTCCTTGGGAGTGCAATTTTGAGTTGATTTTCAGTTATATTTGTCAGGTTTGGTCGAAAATCGAATTTTGAGATTCCGGCTAAAAATTCTCATCGGTAACCTGAAGAACAAATATTTACATGTAATACATATTACAAATAATGAAAAAAATGTTACAAGTTTCAGAAGAGGTTTTCAAGAGGTTACGAGAATCACTTTTCCAAAGAAAGAACAAGGTATGACAGGAAAACTGCGGGGTTGCAAACGAATGCACGCGCTTTCGTACACTGGCCATCGACATGCAAGTCGAATCTCAAAGCGTGCTAGCATTCTGCTCAGTGGCGTGACGTACTTTACGATATATCGATTGATCTGTCATTTTAACCAGTGGAAAATGATTAAAAAACAAGGTTTTCGCAAATCGATTTTCTACCATAGCTTCAAATGGAGAAATACCGATAAATCGAACATTCACGTCACGCCACTGATTCTACTGATTCCAGTCCCCTCCTTGATCAAGTCGATGATGTTCGAAGTTTACGATATATCGATTGATCTGTCATTTTAATCAGTGGAAAATGATTGAAAAACAAGGTTTTCGCAAATCGATTTTCTACCATACCTTCAAATGGAGAAATACCGATAAATCGAACATTCACGTCACGCCACTGATTCTACTGAATCTCGTTCCCTCCTTGATCAAGTCGATGATGTTCGAAGTTTAAAAGTCGGAAAATTCGCAGCATAAAAATGAATGTTGGGAATATTCCTCTCGATGCGCGTGGCACTTTCCGTCGGAAGCACTAATGCACCTTTTATGTGCCGGTTTGCTAGTATTTTAGGACCCGGTATTATTCTTCAGACTTAGAACGGCGCATAAATTTTTATCGCTCGGATTCCCCCTCCTTCCGAGGTGTGAACGATCGATTATCGGTATTTCCCCATTTGAAGCTGCGGTAAAGAATCGATTATCAAGGTGTTCGTTGCTAACACCCTGTTTATCGATCCTTTTCCATGGGTTTAAATGGCGGATAAACCGATATATCGCAAAGACTTCGCACCTTCTTCCTCCCGCTCTCTCCGCCCCTCCATTTCCGATAAACTTTTACGACCTGGTAATACTATAATCCGATCTATTGGTGCTTTTTTCAACAATCAAATAATGCGACGCTCCATTACGAATAAACGGCTCTTAGACGCGGCGGCAACTCCCGGGGCTCCTCTCAGGGTGTTTCGAACGAAACTAACTTTATTTTCATTTTTCTTGACGTCGACTTCGCTTAAGTTAATCGTTTTGAATCGTGATGCTCAAAATAGACCGGAAGCATTCGATTTCCAGCTGATGGGTTTTTTTTTTTTTTTTTTTTTTTGTTTTTTTTTTTTTTGTGACCTTGTTAAATACGAGAAGAAAGTACATAATAAAGAGTATACAACATTAACAAAAGTAAGACAAGAAATATAGAAAAAAATATTGCAAAATAAGGAGGTGATATTTAAATAAATTCATTCACCAGTGCGAATTTAAATAAGAATCGTGCAAAATTAAATACAGGATTCAAGTGGCTCCAGCTGATTTTTTTTTTTTTTGTTTTTTTTGTGATCTTGTTTAATACAAGAAAAAAGTACATAATGAAGAGTATACAACATTAACAAAAGTAAGACAAGAAAGATAGAAAAAAATATCACAAAATAAGAAGGAGATATTCAAATAAATTCATTAACCTGTGCGAATTTAATTAAGAATCGTACAAAATTAAATACAGGATACAGGTGGCTCTAGCTGATTTTAGAGGCCAATAAGCATCTACCAAGGTGAACTGAATAGTCAAATATTGATTATTTTTCCATGGCAAGAAATACAAGATTATGATAATGGAGCATGGAATTTTGATGAGAAGGATTTGCCTCTCGACAGACCACCTGACAAGGCGCGGTTAGGATTATGGTAAACGTTTCCTCGTTAAAATTTTACGAAGAGCACGATTTTTGCAACTAAAATTACTGAAAATAACTTTTAACGAATATATTAGTGATTTTTGATGCATGAATTCATACTTTCCACTCAAAGGAGAAGCAATCGTCTTCTTGAGTCAAATCGCACTCCAAACTTTACCGTGACAGTCACTGCGGCATATGAAAATATGGTGTTTGCAATATCAGCGCCCTGGCTCAGTTGCACAACACTTCGTTTACGCTTTGGAGGACTCAGGGTGGGGAAAGAACACCACTTGATTGAAATGCTTTTGCGGATACTGCTATAGTGCGCGATTTGATTCAAATTCATTTTCATTAATTTCATTTCATTTTCGTTTTCTCTTGTTTTTCTCGTGAGCAGGAAATTCACATTTTTCGTAACCGGTCTTACATAAAAACGTTGTTACCTTGGGTTGGAGTAGTTATCAGTTATCTTTGTTGCGAGAACGAAGTTATTTCCGCTCCTATTTTATTATTTCGATGGGAAGCAATCGAACGTTACAACTTAATTTGTATGCCAGATACTCTGCTAACAGAGATGAAAAATCACGGAGAAACATTTTACGTTGACTAGTTATCCGAAGAAAAAATAGATTGTGACAAGTAATCTGCAACGTCGCAAACGGAGATACGTGGCCTCTCATTTTGGTCATCGGAACGTAGAAAACTGAAGGCATTTCGGCTCTTTTCGCACCGATTTTATTCGTCCGTAACAAGAAGACTGGGACGCGCTGACAACGGCGCCTTGATACAACTATACAACCTCGACGGATGTCCATATTGCGTTCAAAAAATTGAAGGCGTTTTGAATTTCAGCGCACTGACTGCAGCGCTTGATTAACGGACGCGTTGGTGACAAGATATCGCCTTGATGCCTATTCAAGCTTTACGGATGTTCGTATCACATCTCGATGGTCAGAGTACAGTATCACGTATCTACATTGCGGTGTTTCTTTAACAATGTTTTCCTTGCACAGAGCAGAAAAGTCACGGAGGCTTTCAGGAATTGACGTTGAGTGGTTTTCCATTTAAGAAATGAAGTATGATAGGAAGTCCGCAACGTTGCAAACCGAGATACGTGGTTTGGTAGTTTCACCGCCATATATCAAAATGCTCAAATTTTACCTTGTCGAGTGCTCCAATCCTTTGTTAGAAAACAGTCCTTTGGATAAGGCTCACCACATTCAACATCTCAAAAAGGACGGTATGACTAGAAGGAACTTTCTACTCACAAGTAGAAACTTCTTCTTCAGTGGTAGAAACTCTCTGCTCATGGATGGAAATGTTCTTCTCGTCGGCGGTGTTGTTCTAGGTATAAATGTTTTTGAAACTCCATGCTTGACTGTAGATCATGCCAGTTTGCTTTATCGTCATATAAATGTTGTCTTACGAATGTTCACCGGTTTGAATTCAACCCTTATTCCGGACCTATAAGCTAATTTAACCCATTTAATGTGTTTCGTAACGTTAGAAAAACACTTGCTCACGTTTAATTACATCCAAAAATAATTTTGCTCCCTCCCCAAGAATAATTTACGCAAGTTGCTTATCGTACGTTTGGCATTTTACGTAACTTGGATCTTACGTAATCCTCCCTTCACCTCCTGACTCCTCGTGACATCAGTGGCGAGGCGTGAATGATCGATTATCGATATTTCCCCATTTGTAGCTATGGTGAAGAATCGATTAATGAAATGTTCGTTGCAAAACCTTGTCTATCGATACTTTTTCATAGGTTTAAATGACAGATCAATCGATACATTGCAAAGCACGCCACGCCGCTGCGTGACACAGCTTGGGATCAACTCTCTTCCGAACAGGGAAGATGGTTACGGCACTGATGAAAACGGGTGGATTAAATACGTAGGTAATTTAGCGGAGGAGCGAGAAACGTCGGCTACTCGTAACGCAAACGTAGATCTCGTACCCGGAGTTTCGAATCTTCAATTCAGGCGGGATTTTCGATGAAAAGTTGAGATATTGGATTTAAAGTAGGCTAAGGATTAATCACGCTACGGAGAGGAGTTTCGCTCTCTCAGGTGAGCTCGCAAGGTTTCCAGGTTGAGTCAAAAATTAGGACGGTTCACAAGAGAAATGGTCTCGTTATTGGAGTATGATAATATTCCAGAGGACGCGAATAATTATTTGGATCGCATCTAGCAAAATGGAACCAGCGCGATTACAGTGATTTCAAAATTGCGGAACTTTTTCTTCCTTTTAAAAATCCTCAATCAATGTACAGGATTGAAACTTACACAATAATGTTCACTTTAATTTAAAAATTTATTAGGGGATTGGCAAAACTATTTGCTGTTCTGAGAGATTTTTTATATAATTATGAAGAAGCAAAATTTTTACAAAACTGTACTCTCGCTGGTTCCTTTTTGCTAAATGCGATACATTTAATCTCAGGTCCGTAAAAAATTGATTTTTGTTGATGTGTTTTTGATTGGTTAAATTTTGATTTGAGCTCAAAAACCAAAGGAAGGGTTTCAGACGATTTGTCGTTGGACTCCCTTTTCCGGTAACTCCGTCTCTATTCAGACCCTAATTTGTATACTTTCTTTTAACTTCAGACCTTTTTTTCGTGACCCTCAGATGTCCAAACCTTGCTAAGAAACTTAGCTCGCGGGTTGCATGCGTACGAGTTATACATAAAGGTCTATAAATAAATCGTAAAAAAAAATCAGACATCCAATTTTAAAAAAAAGGAGAAGAAAAATGGAGTGTCAACACAGTCGAAGATAGGACAGACGTTTCCGGGCCAGTTTTCTAACTTTTCTCCCGAGTCTGAGTGACCCTTCATCAGCAGCACTGTGTTGAGTATTGCGAGTTGACGCCTCGCACCATAGCGCCTTCAATTTTGCAGCTGCAACCTGGACATCCATCAAGTACGAATAGTTGTATCTCTGCGCCGTTGTCATCAACGCGTTTCCTTTCCTTTGCTCTTTTTCCGTAGCTTCATAGGCTACGTGAGCAACACAACCGAAGCTAGGAGAGACCTTTTTTTTAAACTATTTTCCCGAATATGAGCGATGCCTCGCTAGCAGCATAGAGCGGAGCATTGCAAATTCACATCTTACGCGAGTTATTTCAACGCAATGTTGGATGCCTCGCAGCTTTTGACAAAATGTATATTTAAACAATCACAGTAGCGGGTCACAGGGCTAGAGATCCAGGCTTTGTGTTTTTTGGCCTGACATTGCCTGTTGTTGTAATTGTGTAAATGTTGTTTCAAAGCGTTGCTTGGTCAAATTTGGACCGCGTTTAACTGAAAAGAACCAAGCCACGTCAGTTATTGCCAAATTTAAGGAGGCAATTTTTTTTTTTTACGAGAGAACGTTTGTGCGGATTCCTTTGAAACTTTTAAGAAATTTGCCTCGCACTATGGCGAAAATTCACTGAAATTTGCACTACAATCCGCACAACCTTTTTTATGGAAAAAATTAAATTGCCCCCTTAAATTTGGCAATAGCTGATGTGGCTTGGTTCCTTTTTGTTTAACGCGGCCCATTTTTTGTGCTTATACCTGACGTACTACAACGAAACTTGGTGTTGGGAACCTCAGATTAAGTATCCTAAAATCGAGAAATTATCATTCGATCGATCGACTCCTGAATCGTTTTCAAGAGTAGTGACGAACAACTTTAAGTATAGGTTACAAGCATATTCAAACTCGTTGAGCGCGAGTAGTGATGCAGTGGCCCTGTTTCTTGGCAAGCTGGGGTGCTTTTCAACTGGAGGTTAATTACTTTGCAGCTAGTTCTTGATCACGTCCCGTTTTCAGTTGCTCGGTAATTAAACTCGGAGAGATTCGTATACCTGTTCATAACACGTCCCAGTTAAATGAATTCTCATTCAAGAATTGAATTTCCCGCGTGCAACCCCGACTTCAATGAAAGGTACGTTTACATCCTGGCGCCATACTCCGCAGAATTGGTGTCAAATCCGCGTGTGAGGAAGTGGATCTTGTGATATTGAATCGTTTAATTCTGCTGCATAATTGAATTGCATTTTGCAACAAGGAACCAAAAGCATTCCACTGTTGCTAAGATTGTGTAATATATGGATTGCATTTTGCAAAAAGGAACCACTAGCATTGCAATGTTGCTAAGATTGTGCAACTTCTTTTGTCTTGGAGGAAAAACCCGATTATCCATTAATAGTTTTTATTTTACTCGCTAAAAGCTGTAAATTTAAGACAAAAATTACCATCTAAATTTCATAGTTTTTCACGATTTCCGCAATTTTATTGCAAAAGATGAAGTTGCACAATCTTAGCATCATTGCAATGCTAGTGGTTCCTTTTTGCAAAATGCAATCCATATATGTTTTTGCAATAAAATCACTGAAATCATGCCGAAAATTACATTTACTAAGGTACTTCGTTACCCTTGAATTTAAAGTTTATTGGGAGTAAAGATAATGTTAAAACTTGTTTAGACAATTAGTTTACATTTGCAAGTAAAAAGTTGCACAATCTTAGCGACATCTGGATGTTCTCGGTTTCTTTTTGAAAAATGCAATCCAACTTATCCAACTCAAGCTCATGGTTAAAAGTGACGGATGAAAAATGTCTTTGTTCGTCACGTGAGAAATGAGAAATGTCGAGGACCATGGAAAGAATATAATGGCAAATACCTAAAAATTGAGCGTATTGCCACTCAATTTCGCTGCAGGCTACTTGAAAAGGTCCAAAATAAAAAAAAAATCATAAGTGATCTCTTCATTATCTTCCTCAAAGAATGATTCACAGTAGTGACAATGAACTTAAAACATTAGATTCATAAATTCTTTATTACATGAAAAAACAACAACTATCTACATGCTCCTACAGGTATTCCGGCTAACATAGTTTTCAGTTGGCATTTTCAGCTATTTTTTTTATATTAATGGCTAAAGTGCGACACCTTAATATTTACAAAACCTACATTATATTTTCCTTTAATACATATTTTTTCCGTCTATTTAAATAAGAATAATCCATTGGAAGGTTGCAAACATTTCAAAATCATGAGTTGAAAAACGCTGACTCCGCTAGTTTAAATATTAAAGCCTATAACACTACGCACACTGGCGCCTACAAACCTAAAGGGACACTTCACGCATTGCGCAATGCTTGAAGTATCTCCTTAGGTTTGTAGGCGCTGGCAGGCCGGTCGCCGTACCGCAGCAAACCATGGCGCCTCAAGCAACTATTTCACTACAGAGGTGTTGCACAGTATCGTGCGAAATTGAAGACGCTGCAACACATTAAGAATGACAGGCATCCTTTAAGAGTTCATAGCTTTCCTCGCAAAATAAATCAAGATACCGCACGAAAAGAGAGCAGTAGTCCAAAAACTCACTATGTCCTTTCATCCGTATGCAAAAACGTTTAGCATAATGTTCCTGGTTCCTTATTAAAGTAATAGACGTAATATGCAAAGTTACACCAAACTCTTTACAGAATTGTTTGTAGAAATAACTATCAGTTCTCAAGAACTGAAAAAATGTGCAACTTGATGCATCATTCGCAGCTCATTAATCCAAGAGCCCAACTTGAAATTATTCCCCATAATTCATCTCTGCTTGTACTCAATTCTCTAGTAATATAATGAATAGGGGCGTTTATCTGCCTTGCTACAAATTACACATTCGCTTCAAAATCTGCGCGGCATTGCAAAACTTTCACGTCAAGAGAGAATGACTTTTAATGACAAACTCAAGCAACCTTGCGATAATGGAGCTGAATATTATTCTCTCTCGGCATCGTTCAAATGTCAGAGGAAAATTGGCTGTTTATTTTTTGCCCACGCACTCGTGCACCCCTTCAATTTTGCTACTAGGCAACCGGGTACAAGTATGTATTGCGTTAATTGAGGTCGTCGTTCATAATCGCAGGCTGCCATTCGGCGACGATAGAGCGATAATTTAAGGCTTAGGCCGGTGACCAGTGACCAAAACCCGAATCAACCTCTGAAAAGGTTTCGGACGTGGGCTCTGGCGGTCGGCTTAACCCCCACCCCCCGAAAAGGGACCGAGGTGAATGTTGAATGTTGAACCCTTGTAAATATCCCATTTCCGAGAGGTATTCGGTGTTTGGGCCGTCTTGGGTCAGATTGCTGCTATTTATCTCACTTACTCTCCGCATTATTCTCTTTAGTTCACCCGTTGGTGGGTCTATTAAAAGTTCGATTCTTCCATTGTTGTCGATTAATGAAGGGATTTTTCAGTTTATTTGACAGTATGTTACATTATTTTCTATATTTAGAAAGTTTTTGATTCGTTTTTAATTGGACAGCTACATTTTGAAATTTGAGACTATAATTTTTGGCTTCGTTTAGAAAAAAACGTATGCGCCATTAGTTTTCCGATATACATATGCCATTTTATGGATTAACCAGAAATTGTAGTTCCAAATTGCAAAATTTAGTCGAATTTGACGTTTTCATGATAAAAAATTATGTCGTACGCAAATTTTATTGTTTTTTTAAGCATGAATACGTCCAATTAATCGTCCCCTCGGGCATTTTCAGGAAAATGAGGACGAGTTAATTTTTATTTTAATTTTTTGGAAACTGCTTACTTTTTCATAGGTTGGTTCATGACTGGCAGAATTCTCCGAAATGGGTACCTGCAATTTCATAAAATCGTTTTCTTGATGATTTTCAGCTTATAAAGTAGCAAAACATACCAAGATCCGTCCAAACTCAAATTATTTTCTGGATTCAACAGAGGAACAGTAGAACTAGGTGGAGGTTAAATTTACGCGTGAGAGTTTTGCATCGTTGAAATTAATGAAGTTAAGTTTTTTGTGTGGGAAAAGAAGAAATGTCAATGCCCCAATACACGGTAGCAATATCAGGTGAACGAAAATGAAATGGCTCGCAGAAAGAATTAAATCTCGTTCGCACGCGAATATTTATTATTTATGGGATCGGAGTGTAGCTATTTTCGCTGCCAACTCCCGGGTCTCGAACGGGAACGAGCGAGTATTTATAGTGGTGACGTGTAGCATCTGGCTGGAAATCTACAAGGAAAACCGCCATTCCAGGACACGCCGCCCAGATTTCCGCCGTGCTAAGGGAAAACGCCGTAAGAATAGTCGGCTGTTGCCAAATTCCCTTTGACAAATCGAAAATATTCGGAAAAATGTATAGATATTTTTCCTCCGATTTTTCAGAGAATTTTGTTCGTAACTTGACTTGAAACATCTGAAAATTTCAAGGGAACATATGCATAACTTCCTTTGAAAATAAATATTCTCTGAGAGTTAATTTGGCAACATTGGAATGTCCATACGACGTTTTTCTCATCGCGGCAGATTTGTTGTCGCAAGACGTGCTCCCGGGCTAAATTTAAACGCTCGCGTTGTTTTCACGTTTGTAAACGTAATCCACGGGTTCACCGCTCTTTGCGCCTTTTTTTCGCCGGGCACAACTCAGCGTTGCCGGTTTTCAGGCGGAATGTTTTCGCGACGCATTGCCCCTTCTGCCGCGCTAAGGAAGGGTGCCTTATGAACATTCGAGAGTTGCCAAATTTACATCGATGAAACCTTTATTTATGAGGAAAGCTAGGAGTACTTTTCTTTTAAATTTTCAGGCACTTAAGGTGAAATTGCGAACAAAATCTTCTAAAACTTTTGAAGGAAAATATTCATAAGTTTATCAGCAGCCTGATTGTTGAAATTTATGTCGGCATGACAAGAATCGAAAATCGACATATTACACGGCGCAGATAGGGCTATGTCTTGTCTTATCGTGCCGACATAGCCAGTTAAAGTTTCAACAATCCGGCTGCAGGCAATTCGTGTTTTATCCAAGGAAATTTGGCAACACCTGAAGGTTCATACGGCTTTTTTCTTTAGCATGGCAGTGCACTGGTCGGAAATGGTATACACCGCGGTCGAAGTAGGTCCAGCACCTAGAAAATACAAACGAACGATTGAAGCGGCGCGTACCGTGTTGAACGCGCAATGCGTGAAGTATTCATGCAGTCTTGTAGGCGCTAATATGCGTTCCACTCTAAGGCTGACCGCACTGTGTTTGGCGGGGTTAGTTAAAGTGGCGGAGTCAGTATTTTTCAACTTGCTACTACCATTAAGTTTTTGCACACTCTGAGTACTTTTCCTTTAAATTTTCAGGGGACTTTAAGCGTAATTGCGAACAAAATTATCTGAAAAATTGGGAGGAAAATGTTCATACATTTACCAGAAAATTCGCATTTTATGAAAGGAAATTTAGCAACGCCTGAAGGTTCATACGGCGTTTTTCCTCAGCACGGCAGTGTTATGGGGCGAATTCGAGGAACGACAACATAGTACTCACCTGGGAATGGCCGCGAACATTTTAACCGCGGAAAACTCATAAGCTTCGAAGTGCGTAAGTGGATTAGACTCCAGGGCTCATGAAATTCCCCCGCTCGCTATTATTGTTTAAGACAACCCTTCACTTCATTGTTTCGCGTGAGGTGTGAATTGAATTACGTTCGCTTGCGGCGGTCACACGAGAACGTCGAAAAGAACCGCCTCCCTGCAACGTAAAAGCGCGAATAGATCCGAGTTTTTTCTCTTTCTTTTTTTCACGGGGCGAATTAAATTACGCTTCTCAGCAGTGGCCATACTCCCGCCGGATACAAAACAACGTAACTGCAACGGGAATCAAAAGCAGATACGGTGTTTTTACGTAGCGTGTTGGAATTAAATTACGTTTGCTCGCGGCGGTCACACACGAATTCCCCGCTAAGAGGCGCGTAAGTTTCCACCGAAAGCCTATGGATATATGGTTTTTTGGGGGATGGGGGATCGGACCCGGAGCGGAAAAGATACCGCCCGCCTCGGGTGGCTGGATGTGGACAGAGCCGACTTTATTAACTGTGACGTTTATTTGAAAGTACAAGAGAAAGGCTCCATCCGGGGGACTAATGAAACCTCCCCTTCGTGCTCCTTCGAAAAGACACGGGGGCTCATTTCGCTCAACTTTTGCCCCTTATTAAATGTTGGTTTTTTTCCCTCCGCGGACACGGACGTGGTGCGTGTTGCCGTGGCTCCCGGCGCAGAATGCGGGCTCTCCACAAAAAGAAGCCCAGCGTCTTCGGGTCCCCCTTCGGAGCGGGACCTTCCGGGAATGAAAAATGAAAATTCTCCGCTCGCGGAGTATGTAACTGTGAGATTGGAATACTGCCGTGCTAAGGAAGAACGCCGTATGAACATTCGAGAGTTGCCAAATTTCTCTCATAAAACACGTACTTTTGACGGCATTCGTGCATATATTTCCTTGAAATTTTCAGATATTCTAGATTAAATTGTGTACAAAATTGTTTGAAAATTTTGGAAAATAATATTTGCAATTTTCCCGGTAAATTCTGTTTTTATCGGAGGAAATTTGGCAACGTCTGAAGGCTCATACGGCGTTTTTTCCTTAGCACGGCAGAATACGCGCCCCGAAATGGGACCGGAGGCACTCGCTTATTTTGTGCCTCATTTCGCTCCTGATGGCAATTTCCTTGAATTGGATTCAAATTAAGTTCCGAGTTTAACGAACGCCCTTTTATTTCGACTACAAAAGAGCCCCCTCGAGGCTGTCATATCGAGCTGAAAATGTGCGTGTTTCACGATGATTTATTTTGGAGGGTTTGCTGAATTCCTGCACTGTTTGCTAGCCATGCAGACCCTTCGGGTTCCTCCTTTTTGAACCGCACCACCTGGTTACATTCTGTCTCTTATTTTTATTCAAATTTATTTTACGTTTGCCCTTTGCCTCCGGTAAAACTTGTGATCGGGCCTATACAAGGAATGATGCGAAGCTTTTCGAGAGAGCGATTTTTTGTGTAATGAGGGTCAAAATAAGCATAATCCATTTTTTGACGGATCCCGTTCATCAATATTTGGAAAGCGGTACGAGCGTGCTATTTTGGTTCGCACCTATAACATGAAAGATGCCTATTTTCAGAACGCGTTATTGGGTGGATGAGCCTATATGTAATCGTTATTTACATCTTTGATAACCTTTGAGTTTCTTTAACAGTGAGATTCCAGAACATTATGGCTTCTGTATAGCTTATATTGATGGTCTTATGGTTATTGGTGCAAATAACTTCATAGTTCTCTCTTGGAAGGATTAAATCTTTTAGTTCCAATATGTTGCAGCGGTTGCTTAAAGCAATGTTCTCATTCTACAAAGTGTAAACTTATCAGTTTTTTACTCTTACTCTTCTTTTTCTAACGTTATAAATTAGTTTTACAACAGAAAATTTACTGGCACTTGTTTCAATCCAACAAAACTCGCTCGGGCTCGCATTACGAACATTTTAAATGCGATTCAAAGAAGAGAGAAAAGTCAAGATTTTAATTTTTTTTTTAAAAAATAAATTCCTCGCTTGCTTCTGTAATAATAATTTTTTCTTCTTGACTTTTGCACTTCTTTAAGGGATGGATCATTTTCTATTTTGCAAAAAGGCTTCCACTGAACGGTTTTAAGGGAGTTTGATATTAATTATTTCTTTTTTCCTTAGTGTACTTAAAATTTAAAAAAGAAATAAAAGTCAAAAATTATGATTAAATTAACTAGTATTTAATTCATTTGTCAATGTATTCGTTCATTCACAATATAACTATTCAGTTCCGTCAATGGAATATCCAGTTGTTTGTCATTTGATTCAAAGAGATTTGTGCATTGCGCCCCAGCAAGTTCGCTGTTTTTTAAGAATAGCCACGCTTTACTTCTCTCAGAACGTATACAGGAAAGTACAGTTGCATTTATATCGTTTGCGCAGCGTGTGGATTAAGTAAGAGCACTTTCACGTCGTTCTACAACAACCGGTGCGATCAGGAGGCGTAAGGCGCTTTGATACAACTATTCGTGTCTGAGGGATGTCCGTGTTGCATAACTAAAAATTAAAGGCACTTTGGCATCTTTCACATCGGCGTTGCCGAGCATCGCTGCGCATTGCTCCTACCCGAGTCGCGAAGAAGACGTTACTTGTGATAGATAGAGACTTATTCTGCCGTGCTGAGGAAGAACACCGTATGAACCTTCAGACGTTGCCAAGTTTCCTCCGATAAAATCCGAATATACTTGGAAAATTGTGAATATTATTTTCCAAAATTTTCAGACAATTTTGTACGCAATTTAATCGAAAGTATCTGAAAATTTCAAGGAAAAATATGAATGAATGTTGTCAAAAATACATGTTTTATAAAGGGAAATTTGGCAACTCTCGAATGTTCATACGGCGTCCTTCCTTACCACGGCAGTATTGAGGGCCAGAATCGACAAACTAAGCAAGGGCTATAGCAATCAACGGTTGCAACAGAGACAAAAACGATTTCAATCGCGCAGATTTTAACTTGTTTGATTGATTTGTTTTTTCCCTTTCGAAGTTTGACAATCTGTAAGCTCATAACAGTTGGCGCCCTGTTCTGTTACAACACGGGGTCCTTGCCAATATTGCTTGAAGGAAGATATTTTTTTTAAAACAAAAAAAAAACAAAAACAACTAAAAAGCATGTGAACCAAAATAAGGCAACTCTGCTTATAGGCGGAAACTTAAGAGTAGGCGAATTATCGATCTAATTTTCCCTACAAGTGTTTTCCCGGGAGATTTCCTGCGAGTCTTGTTCGAACCTCACATTATTTCTCCTCCCGACGGCGTGTAACGAATGTGGCATTCTTTTGGAAGCACCAGAATGAAACGATGAATCAAGAGGTCTGCTATGTTGCCACAGTTATCAAATGACACATGATAAGTGGGCAGAATTCGGTGGATATGTAGTTTACGTTTAATCCGGCGGCGGCGGAGATGGAATTTAGGTCGTAAATACATGAAATGAATTTGGCTGCGCCTGAGCACAGTAAATGAATGTAACAGTTGCCCGACCGTTAATCTAAATTAAATTTAACATGTTTTCGTTCTGTTTATTTTTGCTTATATCGTTGGATGCGTTAGTTGCATTATATATGTTGACAACTCTATTTTTATCATATGCGTGAGCAGCTCGGGTGTTTGATCATTTGTTCAATCTTGATTCGTAGCCGCATTAGCAAATCAGCGATTGGAGTCAATTTGGACTCACTCGCGAAGACTCGGATGAAAAATACACTGACTACTCAACTGCTGATAAGAACAAGATTAACTCTGATAATTGACAAAATTGTAGGTTTATCCATCTGTAATCGCTAATAAATTAAAAACCTACAAACTATTGTTTCCCGTAGGAAAAAGAGCAGTGCATCATATAATCAGTACTATAATCAGTGCATCAAGATGCTGAGACAGCCCCTAACTTTGTTATTTTCAATTTCAAAGAAGATGTTGCCAAATTAGGCAGGTGAAGAGAATTAGACACAAAATATTGGATAATGAATAAATGTAATATATTGTTTCTTGGCTTTGCGGTCAAAACAATCAATATCAGTGAAAGATTTTGGAATGTATATTTGCAGCAATATTTTATGAGAGACATTGAATATTATTAATTACAAATTCCATGCAATTAAAATATTATGCTCCCAGTAAAACGGACAGCGACTTGTTAAATTAATTACATCAAAATTCAAGGAGTCAGTTTGAAAAAAAATACAACCTTTGCTAACAAAGAACCTCCGTGAAATTATACAGCTCGTCAAAAAGGAAGAAAGCACATTAAGTTCTTTATCCTCCATATGCTAATCAATAGAACAGCAAATCAGTGCTTATGGCTGCGCTTATTATTAGTGCATTAACTTCAGAGCTAGTTTTTCCCCCACACAACACATTTTTTTATTTTAGCAGTTTTTGTGCAATTTCTCTTACGTTCCTAATTATTGATGAAAAAAATTGCGCCTTCCTCATCGGAAGACCCACGTTGCTCCCTAATTTTCTGTAGAGAAATCTGGCAACGACAGTTTCTCCCTCTCTATTCAAGTTTAGCGATCGCTCGTGCTATCAATAATGAGCAAGTCGCATTATTGCTGTTTCAACGTCCATTGTTCGTTACTTTGCCATTGCATTCTAAGCGCCATTCATTCCACCCTTGGCTTTCCGTTTTATAGTTAATTCCTCATCTGTTTAATTCTGTGGAGATATCTCCGGCTATTCCGATTTTACCACTCCTTCAAACTAATTGAAATTCGCGTTAGACAAGACCTGAACGGAGCGATTTCATTAGCATCGTGGGAATAATTTGAATTGATCCAATGGCTCACTTACGAGTTGTACGGAATCAACCATTGAATTATTGACTGTAATTAAATCTGTGAAAAATTACAAGATTTGTTCGATTACTCCATTCAAACGACCAATAATACCGAAGGTTGCGCTGGTACATCAACAACCATAGCACCAAAACATAGTTTCTTTCACTTTTGCCTTTTTAGTTGAAAATTGAATGCAAAGTTCTCCACAAATGAATGATACCGTCATGATGAGGGCCGATCTACAATATTAACCGAGATATCGCCTTTTGAAAAGTCGGATTTTTGACGTCATCCACCGCCGTAGCGACACTCTCGGTTGTTTTCCACCTTGAATTCATCAATCGGTGAGACTCTCATTTGCACTGACCACTCAACATGATACTCGGATGAAAGCAAGGCGGAAGAAACCAAGGTTGTCACTACAGCGGCGGATATGACGTCATAAACCGACTTTTTCATCGCGCGATAACTCAGAGAGTTGCTATTTAGACAGATCGTATTATTTTTAGATAATTTACAAGAATCAAGCATCAAAACACGATTCTGTAACCAGCGCTACTGATCTATTCTGCGTGCGATAGCACAACGGACCCACTTCCAAATTCTCATACGACATCTGAGGGGCTTGCAGGACAAGGCGCATAAGTGCAGTTTTAGATTAAATTTATATATTAATGATTTCAAGTAAAACTAGTCTTAATGCAAATTCCGTGAAAAATTCGCTTCCGAATTTGAATTTTTAAGCATTTAAAAGTCGGTTTGAACTTTTTTTCCGCCATAAAGATCGGAAGTAAATGTACGTTGTAATTTGTAGGTGTAATTTCGAAACTTTAAACACATATTTCTCGAAATAGCAAAAACTGCACTGATGCACCTTGTCCTCCAAGCCCACATTTATCCATTCGCAACGGAATTGATGGGGGTTTGGAACCTGAAAGCGAGACTGAGGAGCGAGGGTGTCAAACATTGCGGACAGATCCTAATGAGTTTGCAGGGTCGGGGGATTTTGAGAGTTGGCAACACTTAGCCTATCACATCACCGAAAGCTGATTGATTATCCGGACCCGCGGAAAGCTAAGGGCTTTTTTCGCTTCAATGAAAAAGCAGCCGCATTGTTTCAAATCGGATTCGGACGAGTTTTGAGGACAAAGTGCTGCGTTGCCACTTTGGGAATGGACCGCATTTAACAGAAGCGAATCAACTCAATCACAATGTTCTCAAAATTATGCGATTTTTTGTTTCTTCAGAAACTACTAACTATACATACATCATTACAGTATTACACTATCTGCAACCAAAGCCTTAAAAAAACCTATACATACTAAGTGCAATTTTAAAATTGACTTGATCCTATGAAATCCTATCCTGATCCTTGATCATATATTTTTTCTATGAAATTGACTATGTTCGGTAGAAAAAAAAAATCTTCGCTGTATTCTAGCAATGTAAATTCTGAAGAAAACTCCAAGGAATGATGTTGATTTGCTCTCCATCAAAATATTAAGATAGGAGAGGATATGTGTAAACACTGCAAACAAGATACGTGGTTTGGGAGTTTCACCGTCGAGCAGTGGCGTGGCGTGCTTTGCGATATATCGATTGATTTACCATTTAAACGAGTGACAAAGGATCAATGAACAGGGTGTTTGCAGCGAACACCTTAAAAATCGATTCTTTATGTTAGTTTCAAATAAGGAAATATCGATAATCGATCATTTACGCCTCGCCACTGCTGTCGATGTAGGGCCTCGCCTCAGGAAAGGTAATATTTGAGGAACTATCATGAATTCACAGTGTTCCCGGGTGCGCCGTATACAAAGTCCGTGTACTCGCCCGCTCTTTGTCCTGCTATTGGCTACTCCCGTCACTCTGTGACGTCACACGCACGGATTTCTCAAGATAGGGAAGCGTTTTCCCATGTAGTTTTGGTCCGGTGCACGGTACTGTTATAAACATATTCATGCCAAACGGAACTACGTGCATTAAGACATGAGCCCTGAGACCAATAAGAATACATGCATATCAGGGCTCACGTCATAATGCACATAGCTCCGTTTGGCAGAAATACGTCCATATCCGTGAGCTCGGGATCAGTGCCCTGACAGCGGTCGAGGGTACACAGAAGCCGAGAAATTGGCACTAGCGAACACGACAAGGTGGTCGATGCGAGGACGAGGGGGAGGGGGCTTGTCAGTCTGGTCGGACTCCGAGATTGGAGCCGGTGTCCGTGTGCAGGGGGAGGGTGGCTTCGCAGGGGAGGGGGTGGTTTCGCGGGCTCGGAATCGGGGGAAGCGGCCCCCCTCGCTCGCGATGCCGATCCTCGATAGTTTATGAATTCTATCAAGATAAGTGCTGCTCATTCAGCGAGTGACGATGGAGCGCCGCGCATCCCCGCAACCCGCCGTGCACTCGCGTAATAAAATGATGTATGGGCTTTTCGCTCCTCGCTCCGCCTCGCTCGGGAGCGCCGGGTTTTATTACCGTCACGGCTCTCGCCGAGAGATTCTCGCCGCTTCCCGGGCGGACAGCTCCGAGAGGAGCCCGGAATTTCAAAAACCGAGGCAGAGGTAGAGTATCTCAGAGACGCGCACCTTCTATCCAGGTGAAACCTATTTTCGAAGTGTGCCAACATTTTGTTCTACGTACATATACCATGGAGTGCAACACTGCCATGCTAAGGAAGAACGCTGTATGAAACCTCAGACGTAGCCAAGTTTCCTCTGATAAAGACCAAATTTACCGGGAAAATTCTGAATATTACTCTCCAAAATTTTCAGACAGTTTCGTAAGCAATTCAGTCGAAGACATCAGAAAATTTAGAGTAAAAAAAGTCTGCCGTGCTAAGGAAGAACGCTGTATGAACATCCGAGAGTTGCCACATTTCTCTTGATAAAGTATGTATTTTTGACGACATTCATGCACATTTTTCTCTGAAATTTTCGGATATTTCATAATAAGTTGCGTACAAAATAGTCTGACAATTTTAGAAGAAAATATTCACATTTTACCCAGTAAAGTCGGTTTTCGTCGAAGGAAATTTGGCAACGTCTGAAGGCTTATACGGCGTTTTTCCTTAGCAAGGCAGTATGTAGTCAGAAACGGGTAACTAAACCATGAGCTTTTATTCACCTCCCTGAAAGTACCAGGTGAGTAGATTACGTGATGATTTATTGCGTATTTTAAGAGCCACAATCCCGTACGCATCCGCTTTTTTTTATTATTATTTTTTTTAAGGAAGTTCAAACGCACCGGTATGACGGGAAAATGATGGGACTGGTGTACCACGGCAGTCAAATCGTCATTTCTCGTAACCAGATGAGCAATTCTCTACCAATAAAAATATCCATTCCATCACTTTTGGCGTGATATTAAAACGCCGGGTTCCATTCATGTGATACAACTATTTCGACTCCTGTGTGTTGCACAGTATCAAGCGCTTTTGAAGGCGTTTTTAATTTGCGATGCCAGCGCTTATTGGACTGGGTCGAGCTCACTCTCTAAGCATGTGCCAATGATGGCAAAACGTATTGGAGTTTACAGTTACAGGAAAAACAAGGGCTAATCTGCCGTGTTAAGGAAAAACGTCATATGAACATTTGAGAGTTGCCAAATTTCCTTCGGTAAAAGGTTCATTTTTAAGACGCGTCATGAATGCTTTTCCCTGAAATTTTCAGGAACTTTGTATAAAATTGCAAAGCAAATTATCCGAAAATTTGGTAGGAAAATGTTCGTATGTTTACCATGAAATTCGTGTTTTATCAAAGGAAATTTGGCAACGCCTGAGGGTTCGTACGGCGTTTTTCCTTAGCATGGCAGTAATGACCGAGTACAAAACCACGTATCTCCGTTTGCGACGTCGTGGACCTCCTGAGGTACTTAAGTTTTTCTTTGGTGATTGGACCGAGTTTATCAGAAAGGAACCAACCTACACCCTCGAAAAAATTGAATCATGAATGTTTTGAGTTCTACTAGTCGTTTACTTTTTCCTGCTGAGATCTGAAAGTCGGAAAAACGAAATTAGTTTGTGAAAAGAGGGGAAAACGTTTATTTTCTAGATTGGGCCTGATGCAGGAATAAAACTTCAAACCTCTTTTTCTCAGTTTCAACTTAATGTGGGTCGGTTCCGTTCTGATGAACTCGGTCCAATTAGCCACCTTAATTTCTTGGAAACTTCCTTGATTTTTGTTCTGAATACTCTGTATCAATTCCAAGCAGTAAAGTTGGCCTTTTCTCTTCGAAGTAATAACGTAGGAGAGGAAATATTGAAACGTCGCAATGGAGATATGTGCTTCTGCACCTTGGCAGTCGGTATGCTCCCGCGATTTAGATGATCAAAAATCGACATACCACTCAGCCGCGTCGATGTATTGTTCAAAGTTTTAACATCAAACACTGGAACATCTGGAGAGTGAAGAACATTGACAGGAGGCACTAACTGATGTACATCTTTTCAAAATATTTTTCTCAGTCTCATGATATTAGGGTCATTTTGTTGGCGAAAAGAAATCAAGTGGACGCATACTGCCGCGGTGCTAAGGAAGAACGCCGTATGAACATTCAAGAGTTGCCAAATTTCCTTCCATAACATGTGTATTTTTGAGGAAAGTTTTGAATATTTTTTATTGAAATTTTCAGGAACTATAGGCGAAATTCCGGACAACGTTATCTGAGGAATTGGAAGAAAAATATTCATAAGTTTACCAGGAAATTCCTATTTTATCAATCGAAATCAATCGAAGAAAACACAGGAAATGTGTCATTCAATAATAATTTCTCTAGTTCCACTAAGCTCTTCCAAATTTCTTCCAAATTTCTCTTGTGCAGTTTTGTTATTAGGCAAATCGTTTCTACGGATCCGGGTGTTTCCTTGGAAATTTTTAACCACCTAGTGCAACACACACACACACACACACACACACACACAGAAAAAAAAAAAAGTCAATGCTGTTTCAAGTTGCAAATGTATCTCCCTCGTGGTTGAAGTAGCGAGGAAATGTGAATAGGCGGTTGCCTCTTCATTTTTCACGACGTAACCCGCTATGATGAATGGGTGACCTACTTCTGTGCTTACTCCTCGTATTCACTGACAATTTGAAGTGTGCTGAGTCAAACCGGTGGATAACTCGACAAACTAACATTAACGGGGACGGGAGATCAGCATCAATGGAGCAGCTTTTGTTCAATTTCCCCCTCAGAACTGATCCGTTCCGCATGCATTCAAAACGAGACAGGAGAGGATTTCTGTGCACAAGAAAAAACAGGAGAAAAAACCTATCTGATTATAAAAATCCAATTCTAATGTAAAATTGAGCTATGACCTTTCTTCAATGTCTTGTATTCATTAACTCATTTGACTCATCATTTGCTGGCATGTCTCTTGTAAACTGCACGTGTTTGTGCTAAAAGGAACTATGTCTCATGTAAACCCTATGCACATAGTTCCTTTTGGCATAAATACGTCCAAATCAGGCAGATAGCAAAAGATTCAATAAAGTAGGGCAGAGCGCAGATTATGTTGACTCTGGTCTTTAAAGTCCGCATCAGCTCACCTTAAAAGCGAGAGTCATTAAAAAATCGAATACTTGGTTACAAAGATTACTATTAAAAATTTAGAAATGATACATTTTTCCTCCATAAGTCATAAAAAAATATAGCAAAAATATAAATGATACACAGATGACCAGCCCTAGGACGAAAAGATTGTAGTCCCACTTTGATCTTATCATTCCTGAATGTCCGATGGTTTTAAACCTGCTCAGAGGTGTGTCAAACTCTCATCAAAGTAAGTAACGATTGTGTTGAGGTAAAGATTATTAATTCCCAATACATTTAGATGCATTCTGGCAGAAACGTTTCTCTGCATTATTAATGATGGTTGATGATGCTCTTATTTGACTTAACTTGCATAAAAAAATTGAGTCAAAGGCTACCGGGCCATATCGGTGAATGCAAGTATCGATAGCTACGTATCCCATGGTATCCGTACTCTATTCGTTTTTTAGTTTCCCATTCAAGTCCCTGAGAATTATGCTTTGGGTTAGGTTAAATTGGCTCAGATTTTAGGACCAAGTAGTGGAATACCTACTTTGAAAGCACCTAAATCATTCGGACAAATTAATGTATGAGACAAGTAACTCTGGAGTGAGTAATCAAAAAATGATGAGCAGCTAAATGCAGCCATATCCTCCACTTGATTTTCAAGTTTCTTGGTCGTAAAAAGATCAGACCGAATGCGGATAGTATCTACCAAAGAGAGGCAAGAGCTGAAACCGATGGAGGATTTAATTTCGGCTTTAAATTTTGCCGATAGTCAATTAGTTCCTAAATGGCCTTACATGATTGTCAAACGGATGCGAGATAAGTCAACCAGAACCTCGTGGAGTGAGAGAATACGTTCAACGGTTTGTAAACTCGACAGCTTTGAGATCAAATCGCTGGAGAGTCGTTAAAAAGGATGAACGGACGCTTGAGAGGCTTAACCTCGACGATCATTGTCGCCAGATTTTGTGCTTAAATCACTGTAGTTTTTCCTGTCATCAATGATTTTTTAAAAAAAAAAAAATTACATTTGACATTAGAAGACAAATGAAATTATTACCGAAAAATTCTGAGTGTGATGAGATATCATAATCTACGCGGTATCTTCTTTGCGGAAAGGCATTCATTTATGAACACTTCTGGTCATCTTGGTTCGATATTAGAATCTAAGGATTGACAGCGGCATTTTTCTATCGTGTTTCGTGTTGGAAGGTTGCCTGCAGTCTGATTATTTACTCTCCTCCTCTCATCTATTGACCTTGATAGATGCATGCTGCGTATCTATGAGACAGCGATTCCGATTGATTCGGAACTAATCTCAATAGATCAATGGACTCGGCTATAGATCCACGGAAAGATACTAATCCCCGCCCTAAGGCAGTAGACATGGTAAAAACTATTATAACTATGCTCCTGATACGCCGATTGGCCGGGATTTGAACTGGTCACTACTGAAAATCGCGCGCTAATTCCGACTTTAGGCGGGAGAAGTGGGACAGCTAGGGGTGTTTATAGGGTAAAGACGCGCCTTCAGCTTATTTGATACAGCCTGATACACAACTGGTGCCAAATGACGCTCAATATAGGAGTGCGGCCGCGTCTGTTTTGCCCAAAAGTGGTTTGCGTTTGGAGAGTTGCAATGCTGCCATGCTAAGGAAAAACGCCGTATGAACCTTCAGTAGTTGCCAGATTTCCTTCGATAAATCACTAATTTCCTGGTAAACTTATGGATAATCTATCACCAGTTTTTCTGTGGTAGAGAAGAGCCTCTATAAATACTCCTTGGTGGGTGTAGAGGTTGGCCTATTATCAAGGAGGTGATAGTGCCCCTCTGTCGATCCTTGCTCCGTTTTTCAGTTTGCACTGATTCCTACCTCGGTCAGTTGCATGCTCATTTTCTCGTTTTTATTTTTTAATTTTTTTAGCTTCTGTTCCAGTTAAGAATGGGCACGTCATTTGCCCGAAACGCCCTCGTTTGTTTCATGTCTCCTTAGCCTTGTATACCCATTTGGTTTTTTGTATTTTAATGTGTTTTTATTATTGTTGAAAATTCAACTGCGTGCGCAATCACAGCTACATCTTAGTATCACCAGACACATTTTTGACATCTTAGGTTGTAAAACAGCATACCATTTTTTCAGTGTGGGCTTTTTGGCCCTAAGGGCTCTATTTTTCGAGCTATGAGTACTCTAATCTCTTTCCGCGCGGCAACGAAGGAGCTTCCTCCGAGCTTGGGTTCACTCCTGTAAATAAATAAAGAGCGGTAATTCGTGTGCCGCTTAACCTGGAGTGAAGCCCGCATCGCGTCTCTAATTATTTACAGGAACGCTGAGCGGTCGACACTACGTTACTCACTCCTTGCCCGCCCGGTGGCTCCGCGGTGCTCGGATCCTCCGACTTTTATGGCTTTCGCTCGCGATTCCGGTCGGCATTAGCGTCAAGGATAATATGCATTCGGCATCGACCAACCGCCTTCCGAGGATTCCCGGCTCGCCAGCCCTCTTTCCAGGCATCACTCACAGCGGCCAGACCATGATTACAAGCGCCCTGCGGTTTCCTCGCGAACCGGGATTCGCCCTTCTCAGAGTTACAGGCGCGAATCTCGGAACGTCTTGGGGTTTGGGATTGAGGTCCTGTCAGAGTCTTGGTTTTGCGAGTTTACGCGATGCTCTGTCGCTCTGTCTTTTTGCGTTACACCGACCGATTTAGGGCTGACAGCCAAACCAAGGTATGTAAACCGGCAAAACAGGATGCAAAAACTTACGGTAATGTCAATGAAGATGTTGCATATGTGAGGAATTTGCGATTTGACTGCTGATTGTTACGTAAAAGTTCGCGAGAAACACGATGGTGCCACTGGTTTTCCCTGAAATCAACTCCCAAGCTCAAAAAAGCTCTCAAGTTGAGGCCACAATGGAGGGGATATCCCACGCCATCTTCAGAGTCCACGTCTACATCAAGACAATAACTCTCCATGCAAAGATAGGGAGCAAATACATTAGCAGGGTGGCCGTGTTTTCAGTTTTGGAGTCCCCACATAAAGTGGCAGCCCTGTCAATGTATTTGCTCCCTATCTTTGCATGGAGAATTTGTCTTGATGTAGAGGTGGACTCTCAGGGTAGGGTGGGATATCTCCTCCATTTTGGCCTCAACTTAGGAGCTTTTTTTGAGCTTGGGAGTTGATTTCAGAGAAAACCAGTGGCACCGTCGTGTTTCTCGCTAACTTTTACATAAGAATCATCAGTCAAATCGCAAATTCCTCACACATGCAACATCTCCATTGACCTCCTAGCATTGCAACTCCGACGGAAACAGTTTTTTCCGTGTCATCGCCTCAACCCAGCGGGAAATTTTTGTAAGCTCGGAAGTTAATCTTATACAAGTTATCGAATAAGTCAGTTGCGCTGGTCACAGAATTGTGTTTTAGTGCTTGATTCCTGTAGATCAGCTAGAAATAATACGATCGGTCCAAACAGCAGCTCTCTGAGTTAATTATTAACAAGAATATCCCGCAATGAAAAATTCGGTTTACGAGTATATGGTCATCCACCGGTGTAGTGGCACTCTTACTTTCTTCCGCCTTGCTTTCATCCGAGTATCATGTTGAGTGGTTAGTGCAAATGAGAGTCTCGCCGACTCAAGGAAATCAAGGAAATCAAGGTGGAAGAAACCAAGGGCATCATGATTGCGGTGGATGACGTCATAAAGCAAATTTTCCACCGCGCGATATTTCAGTTAATGTTGAACGTAGAAAGCTGATGTTTGAACGGATCTTATTAGTTTTAGCTGATCGACAGGAATTAAGCACCAAAACACGATTCTATGATCAGCGTAACTAACTTATTCGATAACTAGTGTAAGATAAACTACCGAGCTTACACAAATTCCCCGCTGGATTGAGACGATGATAAGGAATAAACTGTTTTCGTCGGAGCTGCAATGCTAGGAGGTCAATTGACATTACCGTACGTTTACGCATCCCGTTTTTGCCTGTTTACATACCTTGGGTTGGCTGTCAGCCGTTAATCGGTCGGTGTGGCGCAAAAAGTTAGGTAACGCCATTTGACTTACTCTTCTGTGTATCTGACGAAAAACTAGAATTTTCCCGGATTGTTGAAGCAAAACATATCGACTCTGTCGAATACTGGATGTACAGCCAACTGAATACCTCGAAAATCAGACGGAACACGGAAAACACGACTCAACGCTGAGCCCTAACACTATAAGTAAAATAGCGCGCAAGCAATTAAAACTCCTTCAACCCTCCAAATAGGCAATATTAGAGACATTCGAGCCGCAATAGTTATCTAGTGGGCGCCTGCATCTTTCGTCGCTGATTTATAGTGCATCAAAAACATTGTTTGATGTCTCAGTTGCGCTAATCTTAGGGAAATGATAAAAAACAAAAATTGTTGCGGCGTTGCCAAGCTTGTGCAATTTTTCATTTACCGAAAAACTGAGAGAACGTATGAGGACTGTAATTACACAAAATAATTTTTTTTTCCCGGAATTTTGACAAAAAAAGTGTATCCAGTGTCGTTGGAAAAATCCTCCACGAGAGCTGCCCGAGAACCATCCACGAGGGTCCGTGAAAGCGCGGGACAAATTTGACGTTATGAAAAGAACGGCGACACTCGTGCTAAGGTAAGCGATGCCCCCTCAAACACTTTACCCCGGATTCTAATACCTTTGAGCCCCCCCGCCCGCCATTCTAGACCGCCGAGGATCTAGTTCACAGACGCCGTTGCCAACGGATTATATTTTGTCTATTTATTACTCTTTCGAGTGCATGGCGTGTAAGAACCTCCGTGCAGCTCGGCAAGTCTCTCCCCAAGTAGGCACTTGAATGCACACCTGGAGAGTGCTCATATCCGCTTGCCTTTTCTCCGATACTATTTTTGCCCTGAAAATACGACCGTACGTCCGCGGCGAAAATTTAATAAGAGGCACGTTTCCTCGAGCCCTGTTGTCAGGTGGCACTCTAAATTATTTATACCCATAGAGGAAGTACAGAAGGTGGTGGCACGGTAACCATCTTGAAATTGGCTGCGACTAGAGTCCCATTATACTGAGAGTCAAGACAACACCCCCTCATGGAGTCACAAACAGGAATAAAGATTACAGATATTGAACGTTTTTTGTAATCTTTGATCGGCCCATTCTCAAATTCCTTTCTCTGTTCCCTCTCTCATTCTGTTTGTTCCTTGCCGAACCCGTATTCACGCCTCGCCTCTGGAAACAACCTCTTTTCCTCCTTCTTTTTTTTCAATTTTGTACAATATCAAATTCAGTATTCATCATCTCATCAAGAGCGACTCAAAGATGTGCCTCTCCACGAATATATTTTTCTTTGTATGGTCGGGGAAAAATATACGAGGGATGGGATTTATGATAATCGTGTTCCGCCGAGATATTGAATTAAATTTCTCCTGCGTGTCATTTTCATCCTCGCACAGTGGATCGAGTCGATCAGAGTAGTCGGCCATACAATCTTCGACTAAAACTGCAAATTTTGATGTTAATTTCGTCAGATTTTAAATTTTAAAGGGTGGATCTGAAAGTTAATTTCACGAGGCAACCAATGAATCCACTTTTGGAACCTCAAAGTTTTGTACAAACGGAGTTATAAGGGTTTAAAGTTTCCAAATGTTGTCCGACCTCTCCCATTGACTCGATCCACTGTGCCTCGGCAGGAATCCGGTGGAAATATTTGGATATTGCATCATACACTTCCTCCGAGACCCACATCTCGCATTTCAGATACATTTGTTTCGTTATTTGTATGCACTGGAGGCAAATTCGGTTCTGAGGGACTTCCCATGCCTGCGAATTGCTTGTTCCTTAAGCCAATTTACGAAACCTCCATATATTTTCCTCGTACCTTGAAGGAAATTTGTATTAGGTTTTCGGGTAATAAGAGATCAGCTATACCGTTCATCGCAGAAACGCCGTATCTCCGCTTTAGATTTGGCCCATGTTTCTCCTGCAAAATGGTCCACTAAAAGAAAAGCAACTAACATCCATCATTTGAGGTTTCAGAAAAATTGTGTCATAACATTTTCAAGTAGTAGTGAAAATATGAAGCAGGAATGTGACCAGGTTTTCTTGAAACGGAGTATTTATGTCTCACTGGAAAAAAAAACAGATTGGATCTAGAGTCAAGACTCTTAAAAACATCGACAAGAAAAAATACTCTTGAATAAATCAGATTTAAGCTTAAATCAGGAACCAAACATCTTAATTTGAGCGGATTTCCTTTTGATTTAAGCTTAAATCTGATTGAATCAAGAGTCCTTTTTCTTGTCAATGTTTTCAAGAGTCTGGACTCTAGATCCAATGTGCTATTTTTCCAGTGCTAAAAAATAATTACAAAAACCGAAATGGAGTTACGGCTCTTTAGTTATGGACGCTCAGCTCATCCTATAGATGAAACCATTTTTAAGCATTCCTCTCGGTATAGTCATAATAAATTGATGCGGATAAGGTTTCTGTTTACTAATCATGAGAAAACTTGAGAAAAATCAAGTTTTAAACTGACTTTTCTCCGTTTTAATAACCCTTTTTTACTGGAAGTAGAATGAAAGTAACTTATCTTAACGGTGCAGAAAATCACAAGAGTACCTCCTCACTCATAAGTCTTGATGCGGTTCGGGGACTTGGACCGTGAAGCGGTCGTGGGATCATTGGCGAATCCAGCAATTTGGCAACACCGGATGTCCTCCATTTAAACCTATGGAAAAGTATCGATTCTTGGAGGGGCCAGGTGCTCCGACAAGAATCGATTATTTAGCATAGTTTAAATGGAGGAAATCCGGTGTTTTCAAATTGCTGGATCCGCCTCTGCATGGGTTGTAGCCTCCGAGCAAATAATAAATATGCTATAAATATATGTATGACAAACACAATAAATAAAAAAGTGAATTTCAGACGATTTTCATGTATTAATTGTGTTTTTGTGTGATTTTACCTTTAAAAGGTCAAAAAGCAAAACTTTTTAAAGGATATGATTTGTTTCATCATTAAAAATTACACGACAGACGTTTGTCAGGTTGCCGTACTTTTGACACAAATGAAACAATAATATTTTCCTTCCCTTTTTGTTCACAGGTAAGAACTTCAATGCAGCAGTCAGAGTGTCTTACTGTTTCAGGGTCTGCTTGACATACGAACAAAGGTAGGATGATGTAAGTTATGGATTCTAAGATTAATAAGAAACATTGACAACAGCATCGAAGCATTGAAACCATGCGTGATGATGTAATAAAACGAGACATTTTATTTTCACTAAAGGGTATCGTGTCTGAAATTTTTAGTCATTATTTGATGGATAAAGATAAACCAGCAGTTTTCAATGTAACACATCTTAACATAATTCGATTAATTAAAGATTTTATTTTAAAATTTTGTGAAGCGATTTCAAATGGTTTTCTTTTTTCAAAAAAATTAAACTAGTCAATTTTAAAGCATCAAAATCACCTTACAGAGTTATGATTAATGTTATTTTTTTTCTTCGTTTGGTTATTGAAACAAACCAACAAAGTTTTATCGGTTTTTTCGAGAAATGTAAATTGGAAATTTGGTTTTTGAACCTGCCCCGTATGGAAAGTTTGCCGTTTCCAAAAGCACGCCTCCACGCTGGCCTCTACCTGTCGGTTTTCCTTTGCCGCTTTTGCAGTTTTGAACGCAAAGTTCAAGTGTGTTTAAGCTAGAATTGTTTTTAATATTTTTACGGAAAAACTACCAATAAATAAGCCTTGAAAAATACCACTAAAAAGAGGAACTTAAATCAAGAATAAATTACAAGAAATCCAAGTAAATCATGGAACGGAAACAATCCGAGAAAATTATACACTGATCATAAATAAGAGAGAAAGTTCCTCATAAATAATAAATTAAAACGAGGAGGTGTGCGCACTGAGTAACTGTCGCACTAGCTCGTATGATCAGTCATTTCATTTATCTCATGCTCCGAATTTTATGCGACGCGAGAATCCCCGTATGGAAAGTTTGCCGTTTTCAAAAGCGCTTCAATTGTGGCGTTATACCTTACGCATTCCGGAGAGTACGTAGATTTGTATCACTGCGCCTGAGCAATGCGATCGAAGAGTAATATTGAAGTAGCCTCCACGCTGGCCTCTACCTGTCGGTTTTCCTTTGCCGCTATTGCAGTTTTGAACGCATAGTTTAAGTTAGCTTAAGCTAGAATTGTTTTTACAATTTTTACGGAAGAACTACCAATAAACAAGCAATGAAAAATACAACTAAATAAGAGAGACTTAAATCAAGAATAAATTACAAGAAATCCCAGTAAATCATGGAACGGAAACACATCCGAGAAAATTATACACTGATCATAAATAAGAGAGAAAGTTTCTTATAAATAATAAATTAAAACGAGGAGGTGTGCGCACTGAGTAACTGTCGCAGTAGCTCGTATGATCAGTCATTCCATTTATGTCATGCTCCGAATTTTATGCGACGAGGAGTTTCTGAGCTCGGATGGCCTGACTGTGGATATTGGACTTCCATCGACTGTGAAAATGCGCACACGGTAAAATAGAAATAAAATTTTAAAAAAAAACACATATTGAGGTTTTAAACACTTATGTGAGATGGTGAATCGGGCTTATTGTCCGCTAAAAGAGGAATATCTCACTGAGTGGGAGGATGGGTTTCTCATCAAGATTGTGAAGCTTACATCAAGATTTTCGTGAATGAATGGGTAGTTTCATAATAATGGGGATAACAGTGTCGCCAGCTTGTATTGCGCTTTAACGAGTTAGACATGTTAAATTGAGGAGAAAACAATTTTTTCAAATCTACAACTCTGCCTGGGTTCATACAAAAAAAAAAGAAAAATGAAAAAAAGAACCAACATTACTGCTCGAACTCCGAATCAAAATGCAAAAAACAAGCATCGGCTACAAAATATCCTAGTACGTAACAAAAATGACATCGTCATTTTTTTCGAAGGATGAATTAGGTCAGAGAGGGGTGGTTTATTATTTTGTGTAGTTGGCTCTTTTTTTAACGTACCCTGGAAAAAAAAACTTCATGAAATCACAGGAAAGAGTCAAGTTATCAGCTGGATGTCTTTTCATTATTGAATAAAACATGCAGAAGGAACGCTGAAAGAAACCAAGTGTAGACAGATGCACATAGATGGCTGAAGTGCAAAACCACGTATCTTCAGTGCGTTTCTTCCAAATCTTTGTTTCAATTTATTTCTTCGAAGAGAAACAAGTCAACTATATAGCTTGATTAACGTGGACTATTCTGCAAATTTGTGAAGAAAAATCGAGCAAATTTTCGAGGAATTAAGGTGACCAGTTTCCCAAAGAAAATATAAAGTATGACAGAAAATCTGCAACGTTGAAAACGGAGAAACGTGGCTTCACACTTTGGCCATCGACACTTTCCTTTAAGGAGAATTCTGCCAATCAAGTAACGAGTTGACCCATTTTTTGCCGGAAGAATTGGTTTCCTTTTGCCAAAAACCGATCCATAAACTAACAGACGAGGAAAATAAGAGGAGGTCATAGGGACTTTATGCCAGTAACATGGGGAACATCAGGAATTCACTGCCTGGGCGTCAAGTAAAAACGAAATTGAGATTCCACGGACACGCCGTGCTTTTTTCCGTCGAGCGCTGCGTGTTGCCGCCTGCACAACTTCGGGCTCTCTTGCTAATTTCTCCCCCTCGAATTCATTATCATGAAACTGATTTACGAGCCTCCTTCCAGATTCCTCCGTTCCTCTCCCGTCCCCTCGCCACTTAAATCTTCAGTTGCCAAATTGACAGTCGACTAGCCGTAAATAAATCTTCAGGGACAACGGACCACTAGACAAGTTAAGAATTTAAGCATTCTGATACACTGAAAAAAAATTCTCGGCGTTTTTACCAAGGTCCGATGGTACCTTTACCATCTCACTTTGCTTTACCAATTATTGGTAATTTTACCAAGACAGACTAGTAAGCTTACCTAAAACCCGGTATTTTTACTGGTTTTTTTCCAGGTAAGAATACCACTTTTATTGGTAATCAATTCCCGGTAACTTTGCCATTTTATCTCGGTAATTCTACCACAGTCGATAAAAAATATTGGCGTTTTTACCAAAGTCCAGTAAAATTACCAAGAAAGCACAATAGTTTTACCGAGATTTCTCGGTAAAATTAACAATTCCGTAAATGGTAATTTTACCAAGAAAAAACTGGGATCAAATAGAACCCTGAATTCTTGGTAATTTTACCCTTTTCTTAGTAAATACACCGAGATTTTCTTTCAGTGTACATGTTCCTTAATCAGAGTTTAACATGAAACACGATTCTCCCATTAAAAATTACTGAAAGCAACTCCTAATTAAGATTTAAACGTTTTTATTTTACATTGGTCACGGGAAATTTGAATTACCCGCTCACAAGAGACGCAATACTGTACGTGAGTCAAATCGCGCACTACAACAGTTTTGCCAGGCTTCTCAATCAAACATTGTTCATACCCCACCCTTTATTGTTCAAAGTGTAAACAATTTGCTGTAGCTGAGCCGAAGCGTCAAGATTGAGATTGCCGCATTTTCGCATCATCGCAGAGACTGCCAACGTTTAGTTTGCGATCTCACTTAAGTAGACCATTGTGTTTTCATGGGCGAGAGGTTGAATTAACGCGTCAAGAAACATTAAAAGTCTTGGTTACGAGTAAATTTCAGTAATTTTCGTCGGACAAACCGTGTTTTGCGTTAAATTTTGGTTCAGAAACAAGTATCAGAATGCTAACCTTGACCAGTGGTCAACTCGTAGTAACAATTTTTTCCACGCGCAGCCAAGCAAACAGGCGCCAGGTTGCCACGAAAAGCCAGTCTTCTAGCTGATCATTAGTTTTTCCCGCCGATTTTTGGATAATTCAACGCGTAAAATACTCAAAAACATTTTGCCACTATTGGCCCATTTCGAGTTGACATCGCCAATTAAAAACGCCTTCAAATGCGCTTGATATTGTGCAACACACAGGAGTTGAAATAGTTGTATCGAACGAATGGAACCCGGCGTTTTGATTTTACGCGTTCCTTATTCCGAGATGAATGTGTGTGTTTGGCAGCAGAGAATAGTTAAGCTAGTTACTTTTGTGATGTAAAATTGTGATGTAGTTTTTGCAAATGGCTAAAATTATTAATTGTAATATAATTTTTCTTTTTAAAAAGTTCCGTTAGTTTGTTTAAAAGTGCGATAGACATTGAAACGATCGTTTTTCGCAATAATAACGGTGACGCTGGTTTCTTTTGCGTGTATTAGTGACATTCCATTTCTTATAGTTCTATATTGCGAAAAGTGATCATTTTAATGTCTATCACACTTTGAAACAAACTAACGGAACTTTTTAAAAAGAAGAATTATATTAAAATTATTAATTTTAACCATCTGGAAATACTACATCACAATACATCACAAAAGTAACTAGCTTAAATATTCTCGGCTTCCAAACATACACATTTATCTGGGAATAAGGAACGCGTAAAATCAAAACGCTGGGTTCCATTCGTTTGATACAACTATTTCGACTCCTGTGTGTTGCACAGTATCAAGCGCATTTGACGGCGTTTTTAATTTGCGATGCCAGCGCTGATTGGGCTGGGTCGAGCTCACTCTCTAAGCATCTGCCAATGATGGCAAAACGTATTTGAGTTTTTAACGCGTAGAATTTTCCAAAAATCGACGAAAAGAACTAATTATAAGCCGGAAGACTGGATTTCAGCGGCATCCAGGCGCCTTTAAATTTTTAGAGGGGGCATTTAAATTTTCAATTGTAAAAATAATCACACCTTTGACTTTACATTAAGTAATGGCTATGGAAATTGTTCCGCCGGACTTTCTCGATGAAGTAAGATACAAAGTTCCCTCGACAAAATGTTTCCGACTGCTCTACATGGCACATCATTAAAGCAGATATTTTATGGACTGCAAGTATCAAATATTCTCTCAGTCGTAAACGTGGGAATAAAACGACTGTAGATCTCGGATTTTATGGCGCCTTTACAATTTGTAATAGGCCAGATAAGAGCAGCAGAATACACTTAAAAAGCCCTTAACCTTTCTTGCACCAATTTTTAATTTTCGATTTTTTTCAAAATTTTTTTTGAGTTCTATGTTCCTTTAGGCTCCCTAAAGACACATGAATTTTTTCATCTTGATCCGATCACCGGAAGTGCCTAAAAAATGGTGGTACAACAAGTGTACCACTAAGCAGCAAGGACCTCCTTATATGCAGTAGAGCGAAACTGCTAAAAATTGTTAAAAATGATGAAAATATGCAATTTAGATAATTTTTGCTGATAAATTATAAGAGTAACAGTTACATATACTCCTCCCTGCTACATTTATAAGCAAATGTTGAATGTAATACCGAAATTTTCTTTTTTATCTGTTTTTTTACCCGAAAAACTGAGGAGCGTGAAGGTTTTTCTTCAAATTTTGACTCCAGAATACCTAAGAAAAAATATTTTGATAGTTTTTACTCATCTAGCACTTCATTTGATACTTTTACTTTCATATTTTACCAGACATTTGTGAGAAAATTAATTTTTTTTTAATTTAGCACCAATTATGCTGTTTGCTGACCCCAAAAAACTAGATTTTTTTATGAAATCTGGGTTCAAATCCATGAAATTTTTTATTTATTTTTTTCAAAATTGGAGTAGTTTCATAGTAAAAGCATGCTGACATGTCCATACATCATGTTTTGTCAAATTCAATAAGTTTTACCAAGTCAAAACCCACCTTTCTTACCCCTCGAAACTGCTAGAAGTAGGTAATTTCTTGAGAAATCGATAAAAATTAGTTCTTGGTTAGAATAATTTCAAAATTTTTGAACTCTTTCCTAATTCTGCTTGATGCTTGTACAGACCTTACTAAGATGTTCCTATTAGCCCGCCCTCCCCCCTCTTTCCTCCCCCTACCCCCAGAAAATGATAAACAAAACAAGTTTATGTTGTTTACATGAGCCCCTGCTGCTTAGTGGGCCATATATGTACCACCACAAATTCGCGGTTTTGAAAAAAACAAAAAAATTTCAAATTTTTGTAACTGATAAAAATTGAAAGCCTGCATCATAAGGAACCAGAAAATATAAAATTTACTCATCAAAAGTTATTTGGACGGCGTGAAACAACCAAAACCCCGAGCTCTGACCAGCTGACCGTTTTAACCTCATTTTCATGGAAACAAACTAACAAAAATAGGACTAGCCATCCGATTTGAGTGAAACAAAAAATCACCGCTAGAGAGAAGCACTTACTGGACCTATACAAGTCGGCACCGCCTTGTTGCCACGTTTCGGATCCGCCAAAAAAATTATTTAATGGGTGGTACAACAATTGTACCACTATGCAAGAAAGGGTTAACCTGAGAGCTTTTGGTTCTGCATCACTTGAAAAATTCGTGAACTTGTTCATGTTGACTCATAAAAGGTTGCACACCTCTTGCAGGTATTTTTGAAAGAAAAAAAAACCATTAAAATGTATGGTTACAATTTTACATTTTTCCTCAGGGTTTCATTTTTTTAAAACCTTTTTTTATTCAATAAGTTGGCTGTTCTAGTCGATACCTGTAGATTATCACAACGCACACATTTCGATATATTGCTTTCGGAAAAACACCAACGGATATCATCTCTTGAGAGTGCCAAGTTTTTCGCATTCTGTGTAGAATATTCTGTGAAAATAATTCACAACTATGACGTTCATTGATATTTTAGACGGATAAAATAAGAAAACAGATTTTGAAACGTCGCAATTAAGATACCTACGCATGTTTTGCGACTTTCAAAAACATCAATGCAAACAAGATGTACAGAATTCACGCATGGAAGATATGTTATATTTCCCATCTCATATCGATCGTGCTGTGGGTATTATTCATTGTTATCATTGTGTGTGACGACTCAGTAGTGGCTTGAGTGATAACTCGCCTATGACACCATCAAGCAATTTAACTGATGTCTTCAAAAACATGAATGAAACATGATTATAAATTCCAAATCACTCATCTAATAGTAAGTTGATGCATTCATTTACCCCACACCACATAAAATCTCACTCTCACTGCGTAACAAAGACGAGGTCTACTGGCCTTCTTTCTCCTAACGGCAGTTTTAGTCCAGGCAAACAAGGAAAAGAGCCTGCAAAAATCCCGGGTAGCAATGTTTTCATCGTTTCCTATGTAATTTTTGACGCTGAATCCGAATTTCAACTTTGCGCCATTAAATTCGGACCGGAAAGTTGCCAAATTTGGCAAAAATGGCCTAAAATCGGCCTTTTTTCCGGATTATGGCCTGTAACTTGCCAAAAATCGATCTGACGATAAAATTAGTTATTTTCAGAAATAAAGCTCGTTAAATTTCCTATAAAAAAGTTCCTATACACTTTTTTGCTCAGGGCAAAATCAAGCGCGCTGGCGGGCTCCAAACTTTGAAAAATGAGCGAAAATTTGGTTTTTTGCGGGTTATGGCCTGTGACTCGTCCAAAATCGATCTAACGACAATTTGGTTGTTTTAAAAAAAAAGTTCGTTAAATTTCCCATAAAAAAGTTTCTATACCCTTTTTTGCTCAAGGCAAAACTAAGCGCGCTGACGGGCACCGAACTTCGAAATATGAAGGAAAATCGCGTTTTTTTGCGGTTTTTGCAAAAATCCCGGGTAGCAATGTTTTCATCGATTCCTATGTAATTTTTGACGCTGAATCCGAATTTCAACTTTGCGCCATTAAATTCGGACCGGAAAGTTGCCAAATTTGGCAAAAATGGCCTAAAATCGGCCTTTTTTCCGGATTATGGCCTGTAACTTGCCAAAAATCGATCTGACGATAAAATTAGTTATTTTCAGAAATAAAGCTCGTTAAATTTCCTATAAAAAAGTTCCTATACACTTTTTTGCTCAGGGCAAAATCAAGCGCGCTGGCGGGCTCCGAACTTTAAAAAATGAGCGAAAATTGTGTTTTTTGCGGTTTTTGCCCGATGTCTCCTGTTTTAATCGTCCGACGAGTAATTTCTGGACAAATTAAGTGCAGATGATAAAATTTACACCTAGTGAAATGAATTGATGTAAATAATAAGGATAACCCAACACATTACAGTATGCGCAATTTTCGCACATTTTACAAAGTTCGGAGCCCGCCAGCGCGCTTGATTTTGCCCTGAGCAAAAAAAGAGTATATGAACTTTTTTATAGGAAATTTAACGAGCTTTATTTCTGAAAATAACTAATTTTATCGTCAGATCGATTTTTGGCAAGTTACAGGCCATAATCCGGAAAAAAGGCCGATTTTAGGCCATTTTTGCCAAATTTGGCAACTTTCCGGTCCGAATTTAATGGCGCAAAGTTGAAATTCGGATTCAGCGTCAAAAATTACATAGGAATCGATGAAAACATTGCTACCCGGGATTTTTGCAGGCTATAGCCCCTTTCATGGCTTATTTGCCTGGACTATTTTAGGTGCTCTTGATGGGCTAATCGATTTCCGGCGGCAGGAACAAGGGCTAAAAGGATACTGAGCAAACAATTCAATGGGTTCCATTAGCAACATTCTTTGCGACATCGCCAAGATTGATCAAAGCATCGAATGTCTCTGAGACGAGGCAAATTTCGTTCGCCACTTCGGCAATATTAAGTAATTGGGTATACATTACGTCAAACTGTCATGAAAGTAACCGTCGCCGCACAATGGATCCAGTCAATCAGCGAAGAAGGACATAAAATGTTTAACCAAAACTACACATTTTACACAATTTAAACACACAAGTGCGTCAGATTTTAAATTTTAAGGGGTGCATCTAGAAGAAAATATCACGAGGAAACCACTGTTAAAACCCTCAAAGTCTTGTTGAACGGATTTTTAAGCTTTTAAAGTTTCCAAATTTTGTCCGACTTCCCCCATTGACTCGATCCATTGTGCACCATCGCTCACAAAAGGCACTAAAGAGTACAGTTGTACATATTGAGGAGGTGTTAAGTTTCTTGAAGGGCGTGAACAATGACGCATAACGTAAGTATACTTCCTCCTTCCGTATTTTCATGTCAACAATTTATCGGTCCCAGGAGGGGGAGATGATGTAACTTCGTTCAAAAATTCCTGAATTCCTGCCTACTTTAATTTTTAAACTTTACTTTTATACTTTGAATACTTTATTTTTTAAACGGAAAACTACTCAACGGCGATTCTTTAAAACTGCCGTGATTTTTCTTCTCTATGCGGAAAAAAAAACTCTGCAAAAACTTCAAGGAACGATGTCAATTGGACTGAATTTTGCAATTTGGAACTATTAATTCTGGCTGATCCGAAACAACACTTATGTGCATAGGAAAACTAATGGCGCATACGTTGTTTTTAAACCGGGGCAGAATTTATAGTTCCAAATTGCAAAATGCAGTCCAATTTGTTCTCCGAATTTGTGTGAACCGAACGTCCGATGCCCAATATTACACAGACATTCCTCTTGTTTCTTTTTTACCCAAAACCATTATTTCATGTAACTGAACCTCTGAACAGAACTGTTTCACTGGAAGGATCCCCGTTTTACAGGGTAAAAACTCATTTTAATGAAGGGTTTACTTTCTCAGCGCGCGGGCCATTGCGCAACGTAGCAATGGTGTCAAGGAAGGGTTGGGCGCCAAATTCCTAATGAATAGTGGCGGGGCTAATGAGCCATGACCAATGCTGCCATTTCCAGCTAAAATCGCGCATGTGTACGTCGTCTCCACTCCAGTTGCGTTGTTTTAGCTTATGAGAGTCGACCGGCGACCCAGGCCTTTAATTGAAAAGTCAAACGGATGCAGCGATCACGAGACCCCCTGCCCTAGTCTACCTAGCAGTGCCAATTTTCCGATGATTCTCCCCTGTCCTCGTAAGTCTCGCGGTAAAAAATGTTCGTTTTCTACGAAAAATTGACAACTCTGGTTTCTTCCTCGTCGTCAAGGCGGGGAGAAGCTCCAGGAGCTAATAGGTTTTAAATTGATACCCCAAATTACTTGCCCCAGCACCCGCTGCCGGCTCTCCCGGCTTTCAAAACTATCAGAGACTCATCTCTCGCCCTCACACGAGGGGGGGGGGGGGGGGGCGTGTTATTTAGTCTGCCGTGCTAAGGAAGAACGCCGTATGAACATTCGAGAGTTGCCAAATTTCTCTTGATAAAATATGTATTTTTGATGACATTCATGCACATTTTTATCTGAAATTTTCGGATATTTCAGATTAAGTTGCGTACAAAACAGTCTGAAAATTTTAGAAGAAAATATTCACAATTTACCCTGTAAAGTCGGTTTTCGTCGAAGGAAACTTGGCAACGTCTGAAGGCTCATACAGCGTTTTTCCTTAGCACGGCAGTCGTCAGAAATGGGTCACTAAACCATGTGTTTTTTATTCACCTCCCTGAAAGTACCAGGTGAGTAGATTACGTGATGATTTATTGCGTATTTTAAGAGCCAAAATCCCGGACGCATCCACTTTTTTTATTATTATTATTTTTAAGGAAGTTCAAACGCGCCGGAATGGGGGGAAATGATGGGACTGGTGTATCACGGCAGTCAAATCGTCATTTCTTGTAACCAGATGAGGAATTCTCTACAAATAAAAATACATACATCCATTTCATCACTTTTGGCGTGATATTAAAACGCCGGGTTCCATTCATGCGATACATCTATTTCGACTCCTGTGTGTTACACAGTATCAAGCGCTTTTGAAGGCGTTTTTAATTTGCGATGCCAGTGCTAACTAGGCTGGGTCGAGCTCACTCTTTAAGCATCTGCCAATGATGACAACATGTATTGGAGTTTGTAAGGCGTAGAATTTTCCAAAAATCGACGGGAAAAACTAATTATTAGCCGGAAGACTGGATTTCAGCGGCATACAGGCGCCTTTGTTGCAGTGAGGTAGTGTCTACACAAAGTATAATACATTCGCAAATATACATTTCAAGAGTCGAGAGGGATTTTTTTTTTAAAAAAGGTTAGGCATTTATCTCGAAGCAGTAGCGGAAAACATTTATTGGTAAAAAATAAATTTTGGGAGCCTAGGAGGAATTCAGCGCACTAAAGATTTTGGACTAAAACCGAAAATAATGTATTTACTCTAAGGTTTTTACTGAAAATTTCATAATTTACCTTCCTCCGTATATACATTGTCTTCAAAAATGAATTTCTGAAGTTACACCACCTAAGTATTGGGCTCATAAGATCAAAAATCCGATCGGGATTAAAAATATTCATAATGCAAAATCAAAACGGCACAACTTTAACTTATAATATAAACTTTGACTTGGGCAATTTTGCAAGTCCAATTGCACCAGTGCGAAACTATATTTAGGCTAACTCAAAAAAAGTGTGTCGCATCCCAAAAAAATTTGCAGCTTTTTTCGGTTCTCTGAAAGTTAGAAAAAGTCACAACGTGCACTTTCAATCCCACAAGTTTCATATCCGCGCTCAAGCTGTGAAACTCTCTAATATCTCATTTTTCCCCGAAAAAAGTATTTTTCTTTCATTTTCAAGGATTTTCCATCATTAGACTTCTTACCTCTCGCACAGAGCCGTGCTTTTTCCGGCCTCCAAAACACAGCGTTAGACTTGGATCAATGGATTTAAATCCAATTCAAATGCAGAAAAGCTTCTAAGGGCTCACTGGTTTACGAGCACAAGTTGACGTCATAGCTGACAGAACAATTATACGATTCTCGGAAAATTTAAAAGTACGTAGATGAAAAGTTTCCCTCGCTCGCATGTAAGGAGAATATGTTTCGTTGTTGGATGCGGATGGAAGTGGAAATAAAATCGTGACGTACAGATTTTTACGGAATGTTACCACGTATCCTTTTTTCTTGATGGTTGATTGATTCCTCTTGGATGATTGGTAAATGCTTAGAATAAGTTATGGAAGTCACTGAATGTTGCTGATATAATGGTTGTGAACATAAAAAAATTATTATGAAATGTATTAAATATATGTTTCATAAACCTATTTAAACAACAGATGCCATATGATCATTCACAATGGACCACATGGATTTTTGTGAATTAAAGGGTCATTTTCTTTAATTTTCACGTACACATAAAGCCATTTATACGAAAAAAATTGTGAAAAACAGCTCTCACGCGTTACCATAACATACACATTTGCACACTTACGGCAGTAATCACTTTCCACTTACACTTAACTTTAACTAAGTTAACTAAACAGCACACTTACGCCATCAACTGGAAAACGATATTTACGGATTAATGACGTTCTCCATTTTTTTTCATTCAACTTATGTTAAGTTATAATTTGTGTACTTTCTTACTACATAGATTTTTTAACTAAATCATTTTTCTTATAAACTTTCGTCAAGGACACATGTACAACCGCCTCAACATCTACCTTGTTAAGTGATTTTATTTGCTATCTCAGTGCAATGAAGTTGGATACTGTCAAAAGCCGTAAAAATATGTCGTCCTTTTTCCCTACTCCTCCATCAATGTGTGTTGTCATAAAAAAAAGTATAGTGCTCGAACAAAATGTAAACTCACAATTTCACCCATGTGCACCTTCAAATCAATTTTGCATTCCCAAAATTTATCGTGAAATCACGAGATACCACTGATTGAGGGATACGTTGGAAAAAAACAGTTCATTTTTTAATAGCTGGCAACCAATTTTTTCCACAGCGGTACGAGAGACAGGTGCTGTAAAGAGATAGTTTTTTACGACTTTGTTTATTACTTTTTTCCCTTTTAAATGGGGGAAAAAAAATCCGTGCTGTCCTCGGAATTTTTAGCCACTGCTGTTCAGTGGAACATGGCGTCTCGAGTGTGCATCATCAACTTTTTAGTGCTGACGCTCACGCATTTTTCAATGTCCGCTCTGACAGCACAAAATATTGTAAGTTTTAAAATTTCAACAAAGAATTTTCTATAACGCAAACAGCTCTGCAATAAGTAATGCCAATATATTTGACATTTTCAAAAAAAAATGAAAGGAGACTGTCTATTAAAGACGGACTTGAATTAGATGTTACATTTTTTTCCCCAAAGAGCTTGATGCAAAAACGGCTTTTTTCGCCCCCCTCTGGAAGTTCTTCAGACTTTGTCTATTGATTACTCATACTTGAGCGCTTCTTTTCCCAAATTTTCAGACCCCCAAAAAATTTTGGGGGGGAGCTAGGGGGGGTGGAAGTCAAAACCTGTGAACCTCGATATCTCTTGAACAAAGAAAGATATCGAGGTCCGGTTTGGACGAAAAATCGTCTAAAATTGCATACTTTAAGATTCTAAAGGTCGAAATCCCGATATCACATTTTTAAGTTAACATATGTGCTTTTTTCCAGTTTTTAGGTCTAGAAAATTTCTTTTAAACGAAAAATTTACAAAGATCTCAATTTTTTATTTGAACCAAAACCAGTTTTTTAAATTGTTCGTCTTTTTCCGCATCCAACGAGTGGTCCATAAGCTGGGGAACCGAACGGTTCCGGAGTTATGATCGATTGAAGTTTCCGCTCAACGCGCGCCGACCGATTTTCGCGCGCAAAAAAGTCGGATTTGACTGTTATTAGATCAGATTGAATGTTCAAACTGAGCAAAATGCTTTATTAGGGACTCTTGAGGGTCGCTGAGTTCAGAAATTACCGATACTTCCAAAAAATTCACGTTTTTAAAATTACAGCTCCGCAGCGCTATTTTAGAGGCCCACTGAGCGCCGACCGGCCGCTCAGTGGTCCTGTCCGAAGCTGCAATTTTAAAAACGTGAATTTTTTGGAAGTATCGGTAATTTCTGAACTCAGCGACCCTCAAGAGTCCCTAATAAAGCATTTTGCTCAGTTTGAACATTCAATCTGATCTAATAACAGTCAAATCCGACTTTTTTGCGCGCGAAAATCGGTCGGCGCGCGTTGAGCGGAAACTTCAATCGATCATAACTCCGGAACCGTTCGGTTCCCCAGCTTATACGACCACTCGTTGGATGCGGAAAAAGACGAACAATTTAAAAAACTGGTTTTGGTTCAAATAAAAAATTGAGATCTTTGTAAATTTTTCGTTTAAAAGAAATTTTCTAGACCTAAAAACTGGAAAAAAGCACATATGTTAACTTAAAAATGTGATATCGGGATTTCGACCTTTAGAATCTTAAAGTATGCAATTTTAGACGATTTTTCGTCCAAACCGGACCTCAATATCTTTCTTTGTTCAAGAGATATCGAGGTTCACAGGTTTTGACTTCCACCCCCCCTAGCTCCCCCCCAAAATTTTTTGGGGGTCTGAAAATTTGGGAAAAGAAGCGCTCAAGTATGAGTAATCAATAGACAAAGTCTGAAGAACTTCCAGAGGGGGGCGAAAAAAGCCGTTTTTGCATCAAGCTCTTTTATTTACATTATGCCAAAAGAAGATCTGACGGGTCTCTTTCTCAAATTATGGACTTTTGAGTATTGATCACTGAATTTTTAAGAAAGTAACATTTCAATTTGCAGACATTTTATTTTCCGTTATACATACCGAGTACTTAATGAAAACAACTGAAGAGAACATTTTTCATTGAACATCATGGAAAAAGACATTTTATTCTGTTGCTTTAGCATTCAAAATCAAATATCTTCGGTTATCACACATCAAACAATAGGTCCTACCTAACCTTCACATCTTATTCGGACCTCTACTAAAAATTGCGAATTTCAAGAATTGCCTGTCAAAGGGAAAATATGTTTTCTCGCACGTTACTTAGTGTAACTTTTGAAGTGGGAACTACACACGGGATGTCAATATTCGAATCGGTTTAAACTTTTTTTATTCGGTGATTTGACAATGTGCGAAGCTTTTAACAACCTTTTTTTCTACATTCTGCTCCCCTTTTCATTTGCGTCACGTCAAAAAAAACCGACTTAATACAGTCTACGATATTGCACACAACTAGCCTTACACTCGATAAATTATAACTTGGTGGAATTTAGTTTGATGAAGAACGCATGACTTGGACTTTTTCGTTTTTTTCCATCCGAACAAATTTGGCTACTTTCGTGTCAGAAGATCCGACGATTTTCTGCAATAAATTTCTGATAATTTTTTATTTGGATGAGAAAAAGTCACGAACACTCGTTGCGAGAAATCCGAGCGGTTTTTTTTATTCTTATTATTTTGAGTGTGTGTCAAGTGTCAACTCAGAGGAGGGTCATTAATTTGGAAACTTAAAAACTGTAAATTTAGGCCGAGTTTTGTAAAAGGCGGATAAAGTCCTTTTGGCATCTGCTTTTTCTCGCAGTTAGTGCTAAAGAGAGTGAAATTTGAGGTAACAACTTGTAATCCGCCCTGCATTAAAATATGGCATTACAGAATAACAAAATAAACAATCAATTTACGACCACATTCAATTTTATTTTTTTTACTCACGTGGAAATTGAGATACGCCCTTGCGTCATCAGAGCGGTTCGTGCACTGTATTGTGTATTTACGCATCCCCACAGTCCATAATCTCTCATATTGTTCCATAGGCAGCTGCAGAGGAACTAATCTGGCAAGTGTCACTGTCCGACCCTTGTGCGAGCCAACCAGCACACCCGAAAAACCCGCAAAACCCCAACGACCCCAATGACAATTTCAACAAGGCAAAGAAGAGGTGCGCGGATGCTTGCACTGCCTTCGAACCGATGTCTGGCGATAGCGAACACTCGACTTGCCCCGGAGCCACATACGGAGACTGCCGCAATAATGGAAAACACAGAGCTTGCATGGTCCTCATTCCGAAGGAATCTGTTTTTGGAAAAGATTACATGGAGCCAATGAAGCTTAGTTCCTGCGCCAAGAGGCTCATCGAGCGTAAAACCAAAGAGGAGAAGAGGAAAGAGAAGGATAAGAAACGGGCGGACGAAGAAGCTGCGAAGAAGCAGAAAGAGGAGGAGAAGAAAGCCAAAGAGTGGAAGAAAAAGTTCGGGGACAAGTGTTTATGTTCAGCGCACAATCAGCCGAAAATCGATGTTTACCTGTTCACGGGATGCCCGAAGTGCTACTGCCTCAGTTGCGTGAACGCTCGAGTACGTCAATGGCAGCAGCAGAACCCGCAGCAGTTGAGATCCTTCAGTAGGTCTTCCTCTTGGAATTGGTATGGCTATGTTCGATCCTTAAGCGGTACGTGGAGAGCTCCAGCAGCCAGCAATTCATGGAGGGCTCCGAACAGTTCGTGGGGAGCCACAGCTCCTACCAATTCGTGGGGGGCCACAACTCAGAATAATCCGCGGGGGGTTCCAGCTAGGATTAATTCGCGAAAAACCCCGGCTAATCTTGCGAAAACCCCGAATTATCCTTCGAAACCCCCGGCTAATTCTTCAAAAACCCCGGCTAATTCTTCGAAGCCTCAACCTGTGAAGGCTAACTCAAACAAACAAAATGGTGCTTATAAGTATTATTATAATAATAATATAGTGGACGATCACCCTCCTTTGAACCTGCCAGTCAGGTCTGCCGGAGGCGGTTTTTAAAAGTTTTCGCGAGGCGGGGGCGTTTCCCGCATTAATTTTACGGTATTCTAGGGAATTACACTTTTTCATCAGGGACATTTTAGAACGAGAGTTATTGAAATTTCTTAGCTTACAAAAGCCTGTAGGATCATGCCATGAAAGCCATTTTCTCTAACTTTCAGAAATCGTAAAAAACAATAACTTTTTTTTTGGGGGGGGGGGGCATAGTGATTTCTTTTTTAAGAGAAGTTTGAATTTACAAGTTGGGACTCGTATAATGAACCACCAGACAAAACTGAAGTAGGAAAATGGAAGGAAAGGAAGGAAACGTCACATGATTTCTCTTCAAAATCTTACAGAGAAAACCATTCACAGAACGGGAAGTTTGGAAATCATTCCCTGAACGATAATTTACAAGTCTTTTAAATACAGATCAAATGGAAATTAGACTATACAAATTAAGTCATTTGTATTTTTGTCATTAATCAATATTTATAGAAAACATTTATATCTTGCTCAGGAATTAATTTTCAGACTTCCCGTTATGTGATTCTTTTTTCTGGCGGGATTTTGAAGAGAAAACACGCAGCGTTGTGCTTTAATTAGGCGCATTTATGCCAAAAGAAACTATATCACACACAAACCCTATGCACATAGTTAATTTTAGCAATACGTCCAAGTCATGCCTTGTCTAGAGGCTCATTACGCTTGGAAATGTTAAAAGTCAAAGTCTGTATTATTATGAGGATTTACCAGGTGACAAAATGAATTTATAGTAGCTTTTTTATCCTTATCTTTTTCACCATCATAAGTTCCATTAGTCTTCATGCTGTTTGTTCTGAACCAATTTTGATTGTGTGGCTTTAGAATTTTTTTGTATAGGGACAGTTAATAAAAAGAGGGGCAAATGATAGCATTCACAATAATTATCTTTAAATGAATTCCTCTTTTCCCCAGTTTTATTTCTTTTTTTTAATTTTCAAAACACAGGAGTGGGGTACTTCACCCTTTGAGAACTCCAAAATTTAATTTTTGCCAATATGTTCCTTTCTTTTGGTTATGTGGCATGAAAATCACTGTTCAGCAGTTTTAATGCCTCAATACTGTAAAAAAGCCCCTACTCCCAATTGCTTTCCTATCTTTTTAATTTATTAATTTTAAGGAGGTAAAATGTATTTACAATAAGTCATTGAGACTTGAATAGAAAAACAACAAAGATGATGGTGAAATTATCTGGTTGAAGCTGTAGTTTACTACAAGAGAATATTCGTAGGAAACATTCAGAAACCAGCGCTAGAATGAATGAGTATTGCTGCACAGAAAATATTTTCTAGCCTACGTGTAAAAGTCATCGCAAAATAGCGATGTGCATAACCCTCAAGTGCCCCTCGTCTCAATTCCTCATTTTCCAAAGTTACAACGGGAAAACGCTATCGTCGCAGAGCAGTGAAGTGCGTGATTACTACAATTCCTGAGGATCGTATTCGATCAGGAATCTAGTAACCACCAACATTGTTTTTTATCTGTGAGGGCTCACACGAAAAAAAGAGCCATGATCATACATCAGCAGCGGTATGAAACAAATATTCGCAGGTGAAGTACAGCTCTACCTCGTTTTGACGTTTTTCGAACAGCGTTTTTTCCGGAAACAATGTTCATTTTTCGAAACCCGGCCGATCGTTTCTCACTATGCGGCGCTTCTCAAAATGACTTTTTTCCGGAAACAACCTTCTACTTTTATCCCCCCCCACCCAAAAAAAAAAAAATCCTAGCGTAACGTAATATGACTTGATCGTTTTATTTTTTTAATCACGAACTAGCTGTAATTATAGAATAGTAGTTCGATTTTTGAAAATAAACAAAGCTCTGTCACTGAGCAGAAAAAGCGTCTCAGCTACTAGCATTTTAGTGCGAATTTTCCTTTTTTATTGCAAGAACCTTAAAAAACTTCGATCCGTAACGATAATGATTTGAGACTCAATTTTTTACAGCGTTGTGAAGTTTCTGATGAAAATATATTTATATTGAGTCGATTCTTTAGTTTTCTTTACTTTTTCCATTTTCTGATCTTTAAACGTAAGTTGTTGGAGTTTTACCAGTGCTTTGGGGGCCTCAGGCCTCAGCATTATTTCTTTATTTTTTTCCCCCTGATGAACAACACTTACCTTTGTGCAAATTATCGATGTATTTCTGCATTTACAAATACGTATGATTGTTGTACCATGATTGTTATACGTATGATTACATACCATGTAAGACAAGATAAAACCTTTATTTGGACGATTCAAAGGTTACGAAAAAAGAATCAATGAAACTGGTCAATCAATGAAAATCTTTGAAACTAAATTTAAAACGAAAACCCAATGGTTACCTCTCGAAGCACCCTTGTAATCAAGATTCAATCGGCAATAATGTATAAAAAAAACGCAGGAGTGCGAAGTGTTATTTGTAAACATTCCATCTTGCAATTCTGCGAATCGGTGGAGCCTGCGGCGATAGTGAAGTACACCTGTATTCATGTTGGAGATCGCCATATTTCTACATTTTTATACTGATGATTCGTTTAAAGGGTGGGGAAATCCTGGAATTTTCACTCCAACTTGGCCCCGTCACTTGGAGTTCGCTGACATGAAAAGCGGGGAGAATCGCTTGACACGCAACAGAAACCATGTTCCATGACATTATCTGCGACTGGAAGGCCTTGTTTTCAGGTGCCCTCGCCATGATTTTCGAAAAAATGAGCGGTGAACACGAACGTAGGATGTAGAGTGGTTTGGCAGTACTCCGCGCTCATGAGCAAGTACGCTGCCTCGCAAAGAAAGAGAAAGGTATTACGGAACAGTATGAGAGGAAAAATAAACTTTTACTGCATGTTGCTTTATTTTTTCTTCTTCCTTGTTTACGGGAACAATACCAAGCCGAAATGATTTAAACTTGATTTGAACTTTGCGCAAAAGTTAAGTTCCGTATCCCTATCTCTGTGTGGGCGAGGTCTTCCATTTGGAAAAATGAACGAAAAAATTAAGAAAGAACAAACATGAATGTGATTTAATAATTTTAACTTCCGCCGCCGCGCTGCGCTGACCGCAATAGGTTTGGCGCAATTCGTAAAGTATTCCTACAGTCTTGTAGGCGCTATACGTTTCACGCCGACCGCTGTTGACCGCGCCGTGTTCGACGCAATGCGTGAAGTATTCATGCAGTCTTGTAGGCGCTGATATGTGTTACATGCCGTCCGCCACGCCGAGGGTTTCTCCTGTTCATCTCAAGTTCTCGTCATCATTGCTCTCTGCGCCGCGCCGTTCCAGGCCAAATTGCGTGTTTGGTTTCTCTCTTAACTCGACTAATTAAAGGTGCTGTCTCTTGTATCACCGAAAGATGACGAAATTAGAAATTACTATACTCTCAGAAAATGAGAGATTTTGTCACCTTTTCTCGTTTGTAATTTTTTTCTGAATCCGATTTTTTTATACCTATATTTAGAAAAATTGCAAAATTTGCCACCCCCTAAATTTGCCGCCATGGGCCGCGGGCCCATGTGGCCACCCCCTAGATCCGGCCCTGGAAGCTTGGTTCTTGATTTAAGCTTAAATCTGATTGAATTAAGAGTACTTTTTCCTGTCGATGTTTTTAAGAGTCTGGACTCTAGATTCAATGTGGTTTTTTTTTCCAGTGTTTAAACCTATATGGAAATGTATCGATTCTTGGAGGGGCCAGGTGCTCCGACGAGAATCGATTATTTAGCATAGGTTAAATGGAAGAAATCCGGTGTTGCCAAATTGCTGGTCCGACTATGTTGAACGGACGTTGAATCATCACAAAAATAAATCATAAGTTGGAGGAAGGAGGGAATGACGATAAGAGCCCCGGATCGACCTGCTACACGACAAATCCGTTGTTAATTCAACCAAACGGTGCTCCGACTCGCCGAAAAGCGGGGGAAAATTCTCAACCCGTTGAAAACTAATAAAGATGCGATGCGCAGATAAATTAAACGCGAGGATTAAGTTGAGAGCGAAAGATTTACTATTGCAAACTTGAGAAGTTTCAAGTCAGCGGATGCTTCCGCCTCGACGATGTCAAATCGCATGATGAATTGTGAAATTTCAGTTTTGGAGAGGCACCGAATTTCGGAGTGTTGGCGGGAGTTGACAAACGTCCGCGTCAAGTTAAATCCCGCCTGCATTGTGAGTGAAATCAGAGGGGAAACTGGATACGCCTTGAAAAAAAGCGTATCCACGCATCCGTACAAAGTCTTGATGAAGGTAGATTTAAGTGTGCAAAAGCTCTTTCTCCGATGCACTTGTGCGCTTTTTGCCTCGCGTTTCTCAACCGGGGTTTTAAGAAGAGTTATAGGATTTGGAAAAGATGCGAAAGGATGTCTTTTAGAATCCGACGAAACTAAACCCTTTGCAAGGTGGTGTTTTTTCTTCTTCTTTTTTTTTTGTCGTCGCTATTTTTAAACAATGTACAGCTATGCAGTCAACTTAATTTCTCTAACCCCCATACCATCAAGACATTTCTAACGCGTTGAATACTTAGAAAGGGTATTTTTATTTTGATCGTCTAAAACTTAGCATTTCCTTTTGATACCCTAACGCGACACTGTACAAAATCAACAATTCATCAGATTAATGCACAATATAGATCTTCCAATTTTGAAATCCTATACCTATTTGAATCAGTGAGAACGAAAACACACCAACTCGAAAAAATGAAAATAATCAAGACACACACAAAACTGCATATAAGGTGAAGGAGTTGGTCTAAGAAAAATATGTTTGGTGCCTAAAAGCAAGTATTTAAGGAAACTTTAAATGTCCAAGTTGGCACAGATACGGTAATTTCAATGACCTTTACGAAAATTGTCTGTCCTTAGTGAAAAGAGAGCATTTTCGAGGTACCGAGTTGGTGTGTTTTGTTCTCACTGATTCATTTTACTGATGTACTTTCATTGCCTCTATGTAGTGAAAAATCGAATTTGAAGACCACTCTTACCCGCCCCCCTCCATTACCTTTTGTTCATCACTCTGTCCGATACAGTGCAAGCTTTTAGCTTAGTTTTATTTTACTTTAACGTCCTGATGTATCTTTCGACTGACCCCTATAATGAGGTCTCTTCTGAAAAATTAGGAGATGCACGATCTTTTTTAAAAAGCTTTACCATATTTTTTTCTTAAAATTTAATTTAATGTGTTTTCTCGCGAACCCGTGTTCTCGATTTTTGCATTTTCATACCTCAGCACATTTGAAAGAAAAGTAAAGAGACTAAAAAAAAGCTGTGATAAAGTGAAATACTCATTATGGCTTACATTAAAAGCTTTTTTTTGTGGGAAAAGATACAATTGACACGATGGAGCAGTATTGTCCAAGTAAAAAAAATTCTCAGACTGGAAATAAAGTATATGATAGACTTTTCCGTCATTAGTGACGTCGCATTGCATGTATACATTTGTTGTATGTTGTATGTTGTTGTATGTTCAGAGTTTCTCTGTCGTGAGAGTAAAACTGGAGAGCGATGAAAAGACCCTAATGGTGAAACGGAATGGCGGCTCCTCCAATAAAATTCGAGCAAGGCGGATTTTTTTTAAGATGGGGACAAAGCGATTGTCCTCGGAATGATGCTCCTGCTTTCAAAATGAGCAGACAGTCAGTATGGCAAAAAATATATACGACGCATGTTAACGAGATGATATGATGGTGTATGCTCAGTAATATCGCATGTCGTCGTTTCATGGATGGAGGAACGTACTTATATTCCAAGGTTGCTAAATTGACTAAAAAAATTAAATTTTTTACAATAATATATACACCTGCGCATTTTTTGCTGAAAATTTGTCGGATTTTTGCATGAGATCGGAAGAAATACCAGTGAAATTTTCTATGAGAAATTCCCAGAACACTTTTGGTTATAGTTTAATTTGCTCCGGGAAATTCGGCAACATTGGAAAGGAGTTACGGTCTTTCGTGAGAGAAACGACGATACGAAGGCGAGGAAATGTTCGACTGGTGGTGAGCAGCATGAGAGTCAACGCTTTGATACAACTATTCGTGCTCAGTGGATGTCCGCATTGCATAACCGATTATTTGAAGGCGTTTTTGTTTTCGATTCTCCTTTTACAGCAATGCGCGACGCTGAAACCGCAAACATGCGTATCTCGGTTGAGGCGTTTCAAAATCTCCGCTCCTATTTTATTTTGTGAAAGGAGACCTAATATACATCCTAGCTTGAAATGCTCGATGAATATTCTGTAAATACGGAAGAAAACTCAAGGGCGAGGGCCAAACTACAAGGCCCGTAACTTTTTTTCAGTGAGGAAATGAGAATACAAGAAGAAGAAACACAAGGTTGAGTAAATCAAGCACTCCAATTTTTACCAGAGAAGCATCAATTGGTAGTGCAAATCAGCGATTGGTCCTTGCAAGAACGATAATGGGCGGATTTAACTCTGCCGAAGCATAGAAGCAATTAAGCTTAGAAGTAATTGTACATGATCCTAGGTGAAATTTGTTTCTTGAATTGAAGAGCCAACGAAGAATCTACCCTTTCTCAGCAACTTCACCGATATAAAAGAAACTAAAAGCATCAGAACTTTGTGCAGGTTATTCACAACCCCCTCGCGATTGATCATGAAAGGAGCTTCGTTTTTCTCGAAACTCTTTTCTTCTTTTCGAAAATTCAGGATCATTAATTGATCAGGTCAGTGTTGCCAATTTTTACGTTGAGAGTCCGTGCACTTTACATATTTTTCCATTCAAAACGAGGAGATTTTTCTAAAAAATGACAAGCCTGAATCAGGTTGCAAGCCAGACTCTATCTAAGTGCCCCTTTGTTCGCTTCAATGCGTTCTTGAATTCCTGGCCATTTTGTCTTTAAGTCGTGAAATTTCATTCTAGGGCGAGCATAAATCTGATCCCCACAAGCTCACGAGCCTCGCAAGGCAGGTGTGTGGGGTGTGTAAGGTGTGTGAGGTGTGAAAGGTGTGTGGGGTGTGTAACGTGTGAGGGGTGTGTAAGGTTCAAAGCATGTGTATGAGCCTTACTAGTAAATCAGATGATTTTCTAGGAAGGTTTGGCAGCGAAGTATCTGAATTTCTCATTTTTCTTGGTGCCCTCAGACGCGCGCACAATAGCACCAAACACGCGAACAAAGAGAGTAATACACGAAAATGGCAAAATACGCATCAAGTCTCAGGCAAAGTTGGTTCCATCAACTGTGGTGCCAAACTGGTTGGTGAAATCGTAAATGTTCCCTCATCAATCAATTATTACTGAGGAAACATTTTTGATTAAAATCAGCTTAGCACACCATTCCACGAGCCTCATTATTTCAATTAAAAACCACGTACATTTAATAATTATATGAACAATCCTCAGACAATTATACGACTTGCCATCGAACGCATTCAAAATAAGGCCATTCTAATTTGTTTGTATACTATCCTCCTTGTTTTACAGTGATGGGGAAGAATCAGAATGATTAGGGAAAATCGATTTTTAATTCAAATTGAAATTGGAGATATTTATGCTAAAAGGAATCATATTGCACGGAAACCTTATGAACATAGTTCTTTTTTGAATCAGTAAGCGAAATTTGTTTTACTTTATTTACTATGTACAGCAAGCCTGATCATGATTTAGCAAACCGAAAGTCGAGCCATTTTATCATTGATTGTGATTTTAACGCAAGCAGCAAAGAAAAACAAATAAAGATCATATGTTTTACTTATTTGGAGTATATGTAGACATTTTTCCCGAAAAAACCATCAAATTTGGTTTGTTTTTGATAACTTAGGCAACTGTGCCAAAATGCTACACCTTCACACCTCTGGCAAACGACATAACTTTGATTTATGATCATTTTGCAATTTTATGTTGCCAGTTCTCGACCAAACCACAAACCGCCTCATATAGTGCAATCCTATGAAATGTATTTTGATATATTTTACAACAGCCACAAATCCTTTGGCTGCGTTTCAAGAGGAATTGGCTTGAAAAATATAAATTAGTCACAATTTAAATGAGGCATTTAAGAATACCAGCAGCATTTAAAGCAATAAATTAACGGTATCTAATAAATTAGTAAAATTGATGAAATCTTGGTCAGCATACAAATTCTTGTACTGAAGTCGCGCATCGCATCAAGTCGCATCGTATGAACAGTTGCGAGTCAATTTCTAATGGTGTAAAAACGCCTTCAATTCTGAATGTAGGCCAACTGCACTACAACTCGACTTGAATCTTTCTTGTCAGGCGCCAGAGCGTCCATAGCCCGGTAAGTTATTTTTCACATCGTTGAATGGGAAAACTATCACATTGGCATCAGTTGTTTACGAAATAGCACAAAATCAACTTGAATTGACCAGGACCAGGACCACAATGTTGCCGCATGTTTTTGAGGCCTTAGTTCCATTCTAAGTTGGTTTTGTAGTATCGTTCCGGGCTGATTAAGTTGGTTTTTCTTATGAAACAGTTCCCATAATGCACTTTCCCTCCTAATCGAATATGATCCTAGAACTACGGAATCATAAAACGGCATTACCGGGTTTGACACAATTTCAACGAGAGAAGTAGTAATGGATAAAAGGTAACTTTTGAAAAGAGCTTGAAGCAAAAACGGTTATTTTTGCTCTCCCCCCTGGAATCTCTTCAAGCTTTGTCTATTGATTACTCATACTTATTGAGCGATTTTCGTCCCATATTTTTAGACCCCTAAACAATTTTTGGGAGCGATAGGAGGGAGGGGGGGGTGGAAGTCAAAACCTTAAACCTCGATATCTCTTGAACAGAGAAGGATATCGAGGTTCAGGTCGGACTAAAAATTGTCTAAAATTGCTATAAGATTCTAAAAGTCCAATTCCGTACTTACATTTTCAAATAGACATTTGTGCTTTTCCCAGTTTTTGAGTCGAGAAAATTTCTTTTAAACAAAGAATACACAAAGATTTCAATTTTCATTCAAACCAAAACCAGTTTTCTAAATTGTTTGTCTTTCTCTGCATCTAACGAGTGGTCTCTTAAGCTAAGGAACTAAATGGCTCCGGAGTTATGAGCGATTGAAGTTTCCACTTAACGCGTGCCGACCGATTTTCGCGCGCCAAGCCATGGTTCCAAAACCGGATTTGGTTGTCATTAAATCAGATTGAATGTTCTATCCTTGCAAAATAAATTTTTAGGGATTCTAGAGGGTTGCTGAGTTTAGAAATTACAGACACTTCCAAAAGATTCACTTGTATAATATTGTCATGGGAACGGAGTTCCCCATGATATTACAATCGTTCCGTTGCTTTCGCTATGGGATTCCCTATACCTCTGCGACCTTGAGCGTTTTGCCCAGTCTCCGATTTTTGGTTGATTTTCCGATGTATCAAAAACCGTTGTATTTTTTAACCAATCATGTCTCTACGTCAAGTTGTGTTGATTGCTAAAATTCGCTTTCAGCGAGTTTTTTTCCACCTGGAGATGTCGTGTCTGACTGGTAAATCTGCGCAGAACCACAAAGTTCCGTTTTTAGGCAAATTCTTTTTTTTGGGAGGTTCTGATTGGTTATTTTTCGCCATCAGTTTTCTGTTCGTTGGTGCAAAAGATCGCCTACCTCGGTGTTCTTGAAAAGCCGCCATTATCCCACCTCAAATTTGAAAAATAGAAGTAAAGAAATAATAACCATCGTACAAGGAGGAAAATTGCTCTGGAGGACCCGTTACGGATATATGAGCCAAAATCAGAACTCGATTGATGGATTTAATCTATGAATACAGAAATATTGCCTCAGTTTACTGCCGCGATAGCAAATGCATGGTGAGATGAACCTTGTGACACATGAAAGCATAGGCAAACAATGTCTCACAGAGAAATGCGCTTAATGATTCTCTCATATCCCAAAAGCGTCAACTGCGTCAAGGTCTCTTGTGATAAGTCCCGCCCATTGCCCGAGTCTTTTGTATGCTATTTTTACTCCGTGACACGCAGATTGGTTATAGCCTAGTTGACTAATCCGCCTTAGATTTTTGAGTACGTGCGGGCAATAGGCGATCGGGAGTTCGATACCCGATAATGGGGGTTACTTTTTAATGGTTGTATTGAATGTTTTAGACTAATCATCAAAAAATAATTAATACTAGATGATAAATGTACGAACATTTTCTCGTGAGTTAATATGTTAAACAAAAATACTGGAATATACCTCCTTCATATAATCAGCCACATGTTCCCCCAAATTAATGACGTTATTTTCTTTTTTCAATAAAGTTAATTTGCATTCAACGTTCGTAAGTTAAGCAAAAAGTACCTATTGATACAAATAGAAAGACATGAAAATAGTATGTCTAACATTTCAGTTGTTTTTTTTCTTTATTTTTTGTTTTTTGTTTTTTCAATAAAACAAATTGACTGGGACTAGAATCATTGTATTTCTGAAGACAAAAGCTAAGTTTTTTGATACAGAAATTTTATATAATCAGGGAGATGTTGACCCAAATATTGATGTATATTTTCTCTGTTCGCCCAAATTAATGATGGTATTTTCTTTTTTCAATAAAATTAATTTACATTCCACGTTCTTAAAGCAATATTTTCTCCAAAATTCAGCAAAAAATAACAATTTATACCTACGCAAAAAGTAAATAGATAAATAAATAAATAAATAAATAAAGCAATGACATGAAAGTAGTATAGGTAGTACACATCTAACATTTCAGTTACATCTATTTGAATGAAAAAAATGGCAACTTAGGAAGCACATAGGTCACTTATGATGCGTATTCGGGCATATGCGTAGAGTAAAAACATCATACTTTACGCCGAAAAAACGAAACTGAAAGTTAAATGCGTTAACTTCCGAAAACCATACATAATCCAACGAAAATAAATAATTGGTAAATATAACAGCTTTCTTGTATGCAAAGAAAAAAAATTAAAAATGTTAAAAAAGAGATGTCGACACAAAATTACATAGCCCCTTCAATTCTGAAGATACTACAAACGAACTGTACCTTAACATTTTCATATCCCAGAAGCAAAAGTTCCCATGACGAATATTGCTATCGCTAGCGATTGCAAAAACCAACTTGTTACAGCTTCGAATGGCTCACCGAGCGCCGGCCGGACCGGTTGGCGCTTGGTGGCCTCTAAAAAAATATAGCGCTCCGTGTACCACAATGCGCGTCTATGAAAAACTCATTTGAGCAGAAGTGCGCGTTTATTTCGATGTTTTCAGCAGTAAGGTCCCTTTGTGTGTGAACGATCACTAATGATAAGCATTACCCCACTGAAAAAATAAATCTTAACGTAAAGTTTATTCTTGATAACAGGATGGATCACAAAGAAGACACCATCGTAGTCACAAATGAATTATCCTTTAATCAACGATCCAGTTTTCTCAGGGCGTTGGACTGCCTCCAGCCACGAAATGGAGACGCAGTTGCCATTATCAGTTGCATCAACCGAACACATTACAAATGCCCGTGAAAGTACTTTTCACTATTTTTCTAAACTGATAAAAGTTTTGGAGTGAAATTCCGTGCCGAATCCTATATAGCACCTAAAAATCCCCACTGGAAAAAAAACACATTGGATCTAGAGTTCAGACTCTTGAAAACATTGACAAGAAAAAATACTCTTGATTCAATCGGATTTTCGATAGAATCAAAACGAAATCCGCTTAAATTAAGAGACTTGGTTCTTGATTTAAGCTAGATTCTGATTGAATCAAGAGTACTTTTTCTTGTCGATGTTTTTAAGAGTCTGGACTCTAGATCCAATATGTGTTCGGATTTTTGCTAGAATCAAAACGAAATCCGCTTAAATTAAGAGGCTTGGTTCTTGATTTAAGCTAGATTCTGATTGAATCAAGAGTACTTTTTCTTGTCGATGTTTTTAAGAGTCTGGACTCTAGATCCAATGTGTTTTTTTTTCCAGTGCCGAATAACATGAATGTGGAGCGGCGTCTATTCTCCTTAAGTGGTAATTTACGCCATTATGAAGCGGGATCTACTCTATTTACGATGTGTCAAACTCTTTTATGATGATAATTTCGCATCGCATTCATATCACTCCGGATTTTTGGATGCTATGTAGACTCCGACACCGAATTTCTTTCCTCGGTTTTTAACAGTGTACCTGACTAAAGTGATAAATATTTCTCTCTCCGATGGTAGGCAAAAGCTTTTCCATCGGTTAACGCGGATAATCTGAACTTATCAGATGAAGAAAGTTAAAATTTATTAAAAACGGTGGCGCAGATTTAGCGGGGAAAATGCTTGAGCGTTACCTGGAGCGATCTCGGCACCCACCCTTGCTCGCTGCTTCTACCCCCTCCCGAAGACGCCGAGCGAGGCTGAAACTTTCAGCGCCGCGGGGCGCGAGCGATAGGGCAGGGGTCGAAACGCGGTTTGAAATTAACATGAGCAACAAGGTGCGAGATTCCGAAGTGTGCCGCGATACATTTACACCGCAGAGTGAAAAATAATATCCTTTTAAAGGTGAGAGTTGAGCTCGCTGTTAACAATTCGAATCACGGCCCAAGGTTGGGGGGAGAGGAGGCTGCCAGTTTAGTCGGGAATTTCGGTCGGATCCAGGAGGCATCTTCTAACTTTTAAGGCGTCCATACGCTCTCAAAATGAGAAGACTCTCGGTGCCCGAGATATTCCATTGTAAAACTACGATGAAATGTGAAACGTTCTCAAATAGGGTGTCTCAAAATTTCCGCTCCTCCCCTGTTTTTTAAACAAATTTACTCAAATTTTTATGCAATATTCTCAGAAGAATGATAAAGTAAAATTCACAAAAAACTTGGTTCAGTAACGATGATTTTGCAATAATCAACTATCATGTTTGAGAGAAAAAACATTTCGCTCGAAAACAAGTACTCCATGGAAAGGAGAGAATTTTTTTCTCCAGTGGGCAACTAGTCGGTGCAAAGCAGATAAATTTTTCCTCTCCTGGGTAACTAGTTTTTACTTTAGGAATTCCTCTCCTCTTTTTTCATCCATATTCATTTTTTTAACCGAGCACTTCGCCTTCTGCTGCGTCTGCAGCAATTGTTGTTACAAATATGTTGTGCAAGCTGATTTCAGCTGATTACATACTCAACTCCCAGAAGGCGTTTTATGTGCGAAAGTGGCGCAGTCTGTCGGAGAACCAACGAAGTAGGGACTGAGAAATTCATTCCATCTGACTTCTGGTATTCTCCAGCAGGGTGCTCTACTTCCGCTCATAAAACGCCTTCAGAGAGTCAAGTATGTAATGGGCTGAGATCAGCACGCACAACATATTCGTAACAACAATTGCTGCAGACGCATCAGAAGGTGAATTGTTCAATTAAGAAAGAAAAAAAGAAAGAAAGAAAAAAAAAAAAGTATGATGGGTAGTCTGCATGTAACGAGAGGGTATGTATTTGATCGGCATGAATCGAACGAAAAATAAAACCGTGAACCGATCAACGCCGTTTCAATGGACAAATAAATAAAACAGCGGATCAAAATCTCAGTAGAAAACTTGCATTTATCATAAAAATTTCAAATCGCGATTTCTCGAAATTATGATTAGCCAAGATTTTGATTTTCACAATTTTGTGTCCACACGTGCCGTAGACTCATCCCCTACAATCCGTTTTTGAGTACATTTTTGGCGCATTTTTTTTTTGCTTCGCAAGACTACTGTGTATTATTAGATGTTTTAGGATAGTCATTTAAGAGGGTAACCTTTAACCTATATACTTCTAACAACGAGTTATCTAGTCTGCCATGGCATTTAAAAGTATAGTAATTACTAAAAACACGATGACTGATCTAGACTGGTCCAGCTGTAGGATCAATAGAAGCCTCCAGTGAATTAAAGTAAGCACACTGTTCAATATGACTCTTTGCTAAGCCTTAAATCGATCAAAATCCGTAAGTAACATGCTCAAAACTTGAATTCGAAATTCACACATCTCGAGGTAATAGTGTTGGTTCCTAATTCGCAAAACACATAACTCGGGGTTTTCTCCGTATTTCCTAACTGTTGGGCTATTTTCAAAAATACTAAAGGCATGGTGAAAAGTCTCTTATCATTTCTGCATCCAATAATTATTACCTTTTAAATCATCACAAAGAAGGAACGGAGACAGTTTTTTTGCTCTTCTGAAAAATCGGGGTTTCCGAGATACGTGGGATGGTAGTTTCAATATCATTTTACCCCGCATATAGGTTTTTTTATCGATGAACTAGTAATGCTAATTTCTAATCGCAAAAGTTAGACCAATTTGTATCGCCGTGGATGATTCTCAGTTGCGTTTTGTATATGGCAACGGAGAGGGCTCATTTGAACCCCAAAACCGATCAACGGCTGTATCGATACCAATTTTGAAAATCATATCAAGACCATATAAAGACGGCTTTGCCTGCTTCTTCGTGAATCCGCTCATCGACACAAAGCAATTATTTGCATATTGGCAAAGAAGGGCAAAATTTTGTGGGAGGAAAAGGCCGAAACGGCTGGCAGATTTCCACATTTATCGGACAGTAAAGCAAAAGGAGTATTTGTGAAGTGGACGATTTGCAGGAAAATACTAAAAATAATTTATCCTCCGCACAGTATCTTAATTCTTAAACAATAAGCAACAGACGTTTGCTACTTGGCTGACACAAGGACGTAAGTACACTTAAAGATGAGCCTGGAAAAGCATTGAGATATATGGACGTATTTCTACCAAACAGACCTATGTGGCGATGAGAAATGTGGGGTGTGCTCTAGAAATCTGCATAAGAAGCAATGTGGTCAGTGGGCGTGGTTCCTTTTGAAGAATTGGCAAAGCGGGATATTGCATTCTATCAAAGAGACCTATGTGCAACTGAGTGCGGAACTCATGAGCCGCGGGCATGGCAAGAGAGCCTTGTGGACAGGGCTCATGAGTTAATGCCCCCCGACGAAGACGACGACGTGACGCGGAGGCTTTTTCATTGCCGCTGACGTCACAGGCGCTTTATTATTCTCATTCACTCTTACGGCCAGAGACTAACGAGCACACCCCATATTTCTCACTTCCACATAGGTCTGTTTGGTAGAACTACGTCCATATGGATTATAGGGTTCATGGCAAACTTTAATTCCGTCCTTGTGCCACGATGGCGACGGATTGGTGGATCTCTGAAAGTAAAAATTTTCGCCAGACTTGAGGATGACCTATCCCAGTGGCCAGGCGTAAATGACTGATTATCGGTATTTTTCCGTTTGAACCCATGGTAAAGAATCGATTATTAGGATGTTCGTTGCAAACAACCCCCTATTCCATACTACCGTGCTAAGGAAGGACGCCGTATGAACATTCGAGATTTGCCAAATTTCCCTTGATAAAATGTATTAATGACAGCATTCATGCACATTTTTCTTTGACATTTTCAGATATTTTACATTAAATTGCGTATACAATTTTCTGAAAATTTTGAGAAAAAGTATTATCAATTTTTCAAGTAAATTCGGTTTTTATCGAAGGAAACTTGGCAACGTCTGAATACTCTTACGGCGTTCTCCCTTAGCACGGCAGCATAGGTTTAAACGGCAGATAAATCGATGTATCGCAAAGCACGCCAGGCCACGGCCTCGTGTCTGAACAAGAACGACGGTTGTAGAACGTATTTGGTACGGCACATGCGTGATTTTGACATTAGAGGCTTTCGTGATATTAACTTGAGCACGTGCTTGTTAGGCGCTGGTTATTACCGTTCGAAAATTGGCAGTGGTGAGTCATGACGGGGAGGATGAGGTCGGCCTCGAATACTCACACCTGAGAGTGAGAGCGCGTAGCCAACCCTTCGCCGCAGGGGGGGGGGGGGGGGCACAGGGTCCTTGGGTGAGGGGAGGAAGGGGGTAGCGCCAACTTTAAGTGCTTACGCGCAGAATTTGATTAAGATTCCCGTCTCGCCTCGCTAACCTCTCCCCCCCCCCCCGTTTACACCCGATATCAGCTCGCCGAGGTATTTCGCTCCTTTAATTTATGCAAACTGCCACTCATAGGGAGACCGCTGCTGCCGTCGTGGAAATTAATAACCGATTGATACATTTCTTCATAATTTATCATTGAGATGTCAAAAATTGATGCTGGAATGAAAAATCATTCATAAATAATTAAAAGAATAGAATTCATATAACAGAGATAGCTAGTTAGAATAGAATAGTTTATTGGCTTGGTTTTAAACCTAACTCTCGTGCCCTTTTATTGCGATCTTCTTACGTAAGGGCGTGTCTCTATTCCCGCGTGAGCATTGGACAGCTTGGGGTTATAGGGCTTACGTAGAAATCGAAATACGCCCACGTTAGAGGGGCAATGGTTTTTGAGGAGAACATCATTATGCCAACGACACAATACACAAAAAAACAATACACAATACACACACAACAAATACACATAGACAATACACTGAAAATAATGAATGCACTCACGCTTCATAAAGTATGGGTCGGAGCCACACACAGACAGTATAGAACTTTATGCCGACCTAAGAATAGAGATACAGTCCATTTGAGTATGAGCAAATATCACATACAAAGAGTATGGACTCTGAGTCCATACCGTATGGATCCAGCGTCCATACTGTATAAACAATAAGTTCATACGCCTGCATTTCCATACACAGTTTGATTACAATACATCTCGGATCTAGTCGTGAAAGCTAGACCGTGTGTAAGAGCAGTTCATACCTTAGATTTTCCAAGCAGTATGGACTTTCACCGCTTAACCATTTTTTTCAGTGTAGGATGATTATAACACCTGGGACCTGGGTAGATGTAACTATTGATACTCTGAGGGTGTCCGTGTTGCGTGCAAGATATTGAAGGCGCCTCGTATGTACTTGCCCTTAGAGCAAGCTGACTGCCCGCGGCGATCAAAAACGCGAAGATATTGCTCTGATAAGAAGTGAGAGCTATAAAAGCAGTAGGCGATAAGGCAAGATGCCGCCTTTGAAACCTTTTTTATCATGTCGTTATATGCGCGCAAACAGCTCAAATTAATATGTAAAAATGCTGAGAACCACTACACAAAAAAGTAAAGCAGATGCATAAAGAAGTAAAGTGGATGTTTGATCATGAACAAAACAAGAACCTCTTACACTTCCATATTATTTCCAGACTTTTTCGATGCACCTATCATGATTTTTGTGCAATTTTGGTAAGTCTATTCGCTGGTTTATATCTCTTGCATACAACAGACTATTTCCGTCACTGTGCAAGCATTGAAACGTGAGGAACTCGTACCAAAAATTATAATTTTATTATTTTTTTCTGCGATTATCTTGTCTGATCGGATCTTTTTTTTTGTTCACAGATAGAATTGGTTGACATGCACTATGGAACGGGAGAAGATCCTTTGAACGATCCTTTCCAGTTTGAAGAACACATGTTAGAGATCGAGAAATGCAAGACTGTTTCTCGAGGGTGCTTTTTTCTGGTAAGTTATTCCTGAATTCAACGTCATTACTGATTTTATTGAAACCTCAAGAGGACGTATTAACCGATTACGGAATAAGCTTACTCCGTTATGTAATTTTTTAATTTTTGCAAATTTTGAAAAGCAGAGACTCCTCTTAGTTCACAGGAATCTTCCTTCATTTTACCAACGAGATTGGCCCCCCTCCCCCTGTCCGAAGTTGCATATCATCGCCAAAGTGTGAAACCACTTATCTCTGATTGCGACGTTGTAGACTTCCTGCCATACTTCATTTTTCCTTTGGCAAACGAGTCAACGTAATTTCTTAAAAACTTCTTCGGTGTTCCTTCCCTGTCAAAAGAATGTTCTGTACAAATTGTAAGCTATGAAATTTACTTGTTCCTCTTTGGAAAAAAATTAAATTAGGAGCGGCAGTTTTGAAACACCGCAATGGAGATACGTGATTTCGCACTGTGGTCATCAATATTTTAAGTCTCTACCTTGGCACGTATTGCTAAGAAAGCCAATTATATGACTTCCGAAGTTACAAGAAAAAAAATGGACGATATTTTGCAATTGGGAACTAAAATGTTTGGCTCATCCGTAAAAACACTTATGTGCATAGGGAAACTAATGGTACATCCGTTATTTGATAATGTAGATTTTACAACAAAAAATTATACTTTAACCACCCCCGTTGTTAAATTAGCTTACAATAGCGGTTAAAGTAGCATTTTTTTTTATAAAATCTAGGTTGAAACTTCGCAGTCACTTTTTTTAGCAATGGGCCTGTTGCAAACTTTTGCTAGAGCAAAAATGAGAGTTATTCCTTACATATAATGTCTCAAAAATCACGATGAGCGCATCGGCAAAGTCTGAAATGCACTCATAATTTCACAATCTGCGTATAGGAAATTTGCGGTTTTTTGAGCTTCCCGCTTCAAAAACGATACTACGGCACAGGTGAACATTTTGTTAGAGGAGTCGTTCCATCGTCGGCAATATTCATCATGGCCGACGCCAGTCCGCCAAAACACGTGTAACGGGACGAGATAACACCTGACCAGGATAAGAGCAGATAACAATCGGCATGTTTACGTTCATATTTTCCTCGCCCGCCTTGATTGACCTTGATCTCTCCTCAAATTACACGCGAAACTGCGGAAGCGTCGGCCATGATGAATATTGCCGACGATGGAACGACTCCTCTAACAAAATGTTCACCTGTGCTGTAGTATCGTTTTTGAAGCGGGAAGCTCAAAAAAACGCAATTTTCTTACGCAGATTGTGAAGTTATGAGTGCATTTCAGACTTTGCCGATGCGCTCATCGTGATTTTTGAGACATTATCTGTAAGAGACAACTCTTATTTTTGCTCTAGCAAAAGTTTGCAACAGGCCCATTGAATTGTTAAATCAGCAATTTAATTTTTTCCTTGAACCTGAGAGAGAAGATGTTTCAGCTCCAACCGGGTGTATTGAAAAATGAAAATCCTTTGCTAAGGTCCTTTCAATTCATCATACAAAACCGAATAGGTTAACTTTTCATTTTCTACAAAAACCGGGTGCATCAAATTTTTAGATAACAGTTTTTGCGTGCATGATATGGCATTGAATATCTTACACGCAATATCCTGAACAAAAATTCGTCGTCCTGAATCAGCGAGAATTTCAGCTCCCCAGCGATGAACTTGAAAGAGTCGTTCTCTCTCTCTCTCTCGGATATTGAAATGCGCGCGGTTGGAACCGGAGGAAACTTCATATATGAATATAAACTCAAGGAGTTGAAATTTGGATGCAAAAGAAATGAAAGCACCTCAGAGGCACGGGTGACTGAAATTAGCTTTCCTTATGCCTCGGTTGAGAAGCGAGGAAATAAGAAACGAAAGAAAGCACAGCTATGAAACTGTCAGTTTGCTAGAGAAAGAGTTTTTCACTGTGACCCCAGGCTCCATGTGTAACGAATTTCAGACCAAAAATACGGAGATGGAAATGCATACTGACATGTACGTAACGACGGAACAATTTAAAACCGCCGTCTCGATTTGTGACACTGCAAATTTCCCAAGATATGGTTTTCTTACAAAATGTAACCAATCATTACTGGTGGGTGAAATTTTACTGATTTCTCAGGTTTCTCTCGGCAAATACCTTTTAAAATTGATTACATCGATTTTGTCAGGTTGATGTTTAAACACTTACAAGGCATGGAATGAAAATCTTGGAATGTCATAAGCGAGATAAGCTACAAATATTAAAGAACATTGTACTCAACTTGCGATTTGCATTGGCATGTGCCAATATTAGATAATATCTTAAGAAGAGAATTACTGTGGTTGTATTTTACTAAGGTACGAGTGCATAGGTAAAGAATGCCACTGTAGGTGCTACTGTCAAGGTGAAAGGACCTTCAGGGAACCTTTCAAAACTTTGATCTTTGCTCAAAGCATTTTGCTCTATGAACCTATCAAAAGTCCAAGGATATTTTAAGGCATACTTGCATAGAGCACAATTCTACTCTACACTTGATGTAAGGCCAGGTTTTGTCGAGAGGACTCACAATAACCCAATCCAGAGTTCGAACTTTTTTTTCAAACGTTTTTAATTAATTTATTGGTTTTTTTTTTTTTTTTTTTTTTTTTTTTTTTTTTTTTTTTTAAAGAGTTTAGTAGGAAATGAATGGAAAGATTGTCCACCTCCGGTAACACTGCACGAGTCGCATTTTATACAAATAAGAAACACCGCTCAAAACTTAAATTTATGCACAGACGCTTTAGATCATCATTACGACTTCAGTTCGGAGCTGAAACAGTACAAATTGAACTCATCAATGTAAGTACACGCTTAAACTTGTCAATATCAGTAGTCTATTTTCTAACCAGCACTGCAGGCGAAAGCCGGATGAAACTTCCAAGAATTAGGTGAACTTTAACCGATAAAGACCTGCTAAGTACTTTCGTCTAAAAAGTTATTTTTTCAGCACAGAGGAAGGAACAACCAATTTGTGGTCAAATAGATTTTTATTTTTCGATACTCAACACTTTTTAATACTCTCAATAGCATTTGAAGCCATGGTAAGGATGCATCAACATCAATGATGTCATGAGCGTACACTGGAAAGAATGTCGCTTGTATCTAGAGTCCAGACTCTTAAAAACATTGACAATAAAAAATACTCTTGATTCAATCGGACTTTTTGCTTGAATCAAAAGGAAATGTGCCTAATACAAGAGGCTCGGCTCTTCGATTCAAGGAAAAATCGAGCAATCGAATCAAGAGTATTTTTCTTGTCAATGTGATTAAGAGTTTAGTTCCAAGCGACTTTTTATCCAATGTGTAAAATGGATAATCTTTATAGATGGCAAACAGCACTCGCAAACGTCAACAGCGTTTTTCTAAGAGTTATTGACCTATCCAAGTGACACTTTATCTTTGTTTCTTTATCAAAAATGGGGAATTAACCCTTTTAAGCTTTGGTCTAGGTATTTCAATTTACATTTTCCCACCTCAAGGGCTTTTTGTCTGATTCCTTGACACATGATACCCTTAACTGGACTGAAATCTACTGCGAGATAGAGGTAAAAGCAGCGCTCTGGAAAATCAATTTTTATTGCAAGTGCATGATGTCACAATGCGTCGCTTGGCTGATATAAAGGCGTAACTACACTTAAAGATGAGCCAAGGAAAGCATTGAGTTAAACGGTCTAAAGGGCTCATAGGAAAGTGTAGTTACGTTATTTTGTCAGAAGAGCGACGAATGAATCGGGAGCCTCTTAAATCTCAATTCGGCGGGAGCAGAAACTATAAAAGTCTGCGAGCAAAAGTTGACGACTTTGTTTCAAAACTCGGTTCTGCTCGTAAAAATATGCACACTGTAAAAGCCATAACAGTTTGATGCTCTTGCGACAGCTTGCCTGCTTGTTGCACTAAGAGCGCAGGGATAAAATGATTTACGGTTCTTGTACACGGTGAGCAACTTGCAAAGAGCTTCGAATTAGTCGTAAAAAGCCATTATGCCCCCTCGGAGAGCTCCATCTTTCTTTTATCGGATCTACTGTGACTGTTTATGGCATCCAGAAGAGGGAGGCACCTTTAGGACGGATACTTGTGGGTAATATCAATTTCCGATGTTTGATAAGGATTCTTATAAAAGGCGGTTTTATAAAAGAGTTTTTCTCCTACCGCAGAGAAAAATATTCTTTTCAATCGGATAACGAAGTTTATTGAAACAATAAATGTCAACAACACACAAAATCTTCGAATCTAAGACATCTATTCGAATCTCGGAATGCCTGAACTAGTTTAATTCTTGTTGTAAGTAGGTACGTGGAATAATTTCAAAGGTATAAAAATGATAAAAGTCAGTCTATTTGTATGCGATTATTCTGTGAATTGCAGTGAAACGTTAAAATCACGCAATAAATCGTTAGAATATCAATCTTTCTCTTTGCTCTCCTGTATTTCTCAGTTTGCTCGCCGCAAATTGAAAATGAGTCTGTTTTGGGGGAATTTTGACCACGTATTTGATAAATATGATGTTTAATTAAATTAAATGGATAGGAATTTTTAAGCATGCAAACCTTATGCACATAGTGATTATTTATTTCAGTTCCACTTAGTTACTTTTATTACAAATACGTCTAATGCATAACATCAGAATGCTTTTTTATTATGAAGCGTGTCAGTATAATTGACCAAAAATGTTTTTTCTTTTCAGAGAATCACATCAACTGAGAGAAATCAATAGAATACTTAGAAATGCTGCGATAGAATTAGAAAAAATTAAGTCGAATATCAATCCACAGCTCACACGATCAGCTGTAGAGCATCACTTTTATGAAGCCTTAGGTAAGACATTTCTACACTCATGAAACTAATACTTTATTTTTCAGCATTCGAGAACTTTAAGTTTCAGAGGCCTTACAAATTATTATATTAATCGCAAATTTTCCGGTCATATTTGGACGACCCACGATCCTTTGTACGTTAAACAGCTCTTTATAGTCGTAAACTCGAGAAAAGATATTCCTCAATGCTCATGTCATTTGTCTTTGACAATGATTGCTAATAAGAGTTATGTGAAAAACCAAAAATCTAAGAACTAATATGCATGCAAAAGCATGATAGCAGAATGAAATAGACAAAGTATATTTTGTCATGATTAATTAATTTGGGCATTTTTATGATCTTATTATAATATATAAAAAATTGTTCAGAAATCATGCTAATTGCAGTTTCTATACAGTCTCGCTGATCTTTTCTGTTTTTTTTCTAGGTTTAGATAAGGAACACATGTTATCGATAATCAGAGAATTTGACGGTAGACCACCTGATAAACCTTCCTACGAAAAAGATCGTCTAGATAAGTTTAAAACTTTCATTTCAAGTGCCATTCCTCAAGAAAATCAAATGACAATCAAGTAAGTATCAATAAATTCCTAAAAATTTATCAGTATATCGTGAAATGATATTTTATTGATTTGAATGTGCTACGAAATTTGCAGCTAATGGTCAATTAATGTGTTTATTTCATAGTAAACATATGGGATCTCACAAAAAAAACACGTTTATGTGTAATATATTTTTAATCTCTGCTTTGGAAAAAGTGTAAAAATACATTGATAACATTCCTCAAAATCTAAAAATGGATCAAACCTCTTTTGTAAGAATTTTTAATTATTTCTTTCTTTTCTCAGAGTACCTTGGATGAACGGGAACATTGACCCTGACTGTTCAGAACACGATACTTATTTGACTGAATTTCAAGAAAACGTAATGTTGAGATTGCAACATTTCATCAATCAAAGTATTGAGCTCAAACCAGAGCTGAACGCTCGCAATAAAGCAATTCAGGTAATTAAAGATGGGACTTTAACCAATGAAAATTGTGTAATTCAACATTTTCGAGATTCTCAAACAACTATAAGGTTTTGAAAATTTAAAGAAACGAGAGGAAAAAAGCTTTTTCACTTATTATTCCAAGTTTAATTTTTCGTGTAAATTCACACGAATTATATCAACCGTTTTTGTTCTGATTGAAACCATTAACATACCCAAATGCATTGATAATAAATTAAGCTATGCTCATCTCCATTGTGCCTTCCATTTACGCTCGAAAGAAATGTCTGTGCGCCTTCAAATCGTGTGCATGCCACATAGCCATCACTCAAGCACGAAAGTTGTATGAAGGCGCTATACATCATCGACTTTTGAGCATTATGTGTCCGGTGGTAAAGATACCAACTGATCGCGCCCGTTTCTGTTCTGTCACCCAAAGCAAGTGCTTCGTTCTTTTTCTCAAGTTATATAGATTTTTTTAAAACAAAATCACGCATTTGATAGATTTCTGATAACCATCCAGTTGCATTGTGCGTATGTGCGTGTTGTTGGTAATTAAATCGTCTCAAAAATATAAATGGTTATATAATTCCTGCTCGTTTTTTTACGATTTGTATTTTTTCGAAGGAAAATTTGAAAAATCTACGATGAGATCGAGACGTCCTTTCTACGGACGGCGGTATCCCCTTCCTCCGTGAGTCAAACTCACCCTCTTTTTTTCAGGAGGGAGAAAAGGATCGCAGGAATTTTTAATAATAGCACATTAATTTTCTCTAGCAAAAGGTATAAGGCAGTTTAAATCGACAGTGAAGTTAAGAAAACAGGTTTCTTGTTCGTGGTGTTTCAAAGTTTCTGCTATTATTACATGTAAAACACACTTTTGCCGTGTGGTATTACCCGGCTTTTTTCACGCAATTTACCTGTAACATTTAAGAAAGAGGGTTACAAGACATTTCGTCAACGATTTTTTGTCCGCGTACCGGTTTTTTCCAGCAGTTTAAGGCCACACGTTTTTTACGGAAAGGGAAGTTTGGTCCACGTACCAATAGAGACTCAAAGTAAATTGGTCCACATGCAAATATAGACGACGATTGCTTACAACGTTTTTGGATAGAGATGCATAATGCCTTGAAAGAATAAGGGTTTGCTTGTTTTATATTGGGAGGGGGGGGGGGGGGTCAAACAGAGAGAAATGTATGATTGAGATTTTTGGTAAAAATAAGGAAGCGTCAATTCCATGAGGGACAATTCACTAAAACTCTCTACAACTCTTTAGAGGTATAACAGGACTTAATTATCTTTCAAGAAATTCCCACCTTGTTATACCTGAACCGGATAAGTCTTTTGATTTACCTAAGCTAAAGGCTCTTAAATTGTTGTTGTGTACCCAACTCCACGTCGGCGCCGGCGTGCCGCTTCAAGCTGCTTTTTCGCCACGGAGGTGTTGCACAGTATCATACGAGATTCAAGGCATCTCAACGTATCATGATTGATGACATCAAAGGCACGAAGTTCCCTCCCAAATTGAATTGAGTGACGAAGACAAAAAGATAGCCGTAGCAGAAAACTTACTATATGTAAGTCCTAGTGTCCGTATTCAATGATTTTTGAATTTCATTAAAGGAAAAAGTGACTTGATTCAAGCAGAAATATGCTCAAATTTACCGCCGATAAAGTTTCCTTATAAATCAACAAAGAAAATAATACTTGCGTTTAAAGAAGCAAAGATGCTTCTTTAAAAAGAAAAGTCACTTACATCAAATAGAAACCCGCTTTCATTCAGCGATTTTATTCTTCATTCAAATAAAAATCTTCTTGACGGCATACTCAAGGATGTTCCTGCCTAAATCGAATCACTTTTTTCTCTAATGAAATTCAAAAATTATGCTAAACGCAATTAAATACGGATGCTAGAACTTAGTGAGTTCTTGGACTACCGCTCTCTTTTTATGCCGTAGTAGTATCTTGATTTATTTTGCAAGGAAAGCTCCGTACTCTTAAAGGATGCCTGCCATTCTTAATATGTTGGAGCTCCTTCAATTTCGTATGACCTGTGCAACACACCTCTGTTGTGAAACAGCTATTTGGACGTATTTATACGAAAGGGAACTAAGCGCCAAATTTCCAAATTTCAGTTTTTAACGGATCTGGATTCTCCATGTAATAGGCTGCTCTCACACGTAAATATGCCCCCAAAATACTAATTTCATCCCCTGGAATCAGCCCCTGAAAAATCGCAAAACAGGGAATCAGCGATTACGAATAAAATCAAAAGGAACTATATGTAATTCCCTTTGATTTAATGCGCTAACCCGGATTCCGAATTAAATCAAAAGGCGCTATCTCCACTTGATTGACGCGCGCGCGGCGAAGCTTGGTGGAAACTTGGTGAAATTTAGTACCGGGGGGTATTTTTGGACGGGAAACTCGAATTTCGGGTCAAATTTTGAAAATTCAGAAATCCAAGATGGCGGACATGGCCTAAAATGCTATCTCGGCCCCTATCCAGCCGATCTTGGTGAAACTTGGTATCAGGGGGTATTTTCGGACGGGAAACTCGAATTTCGGGTCAAATTTTGAAAATTCAGAAATCCAAGATGGCGGACATGGCCTAAAATGCTATCTCGGCCCCTGTCCAGCTGATCTTGGTGAAACTTGGTATCAGGGGGTATTTTCGGACGGGAAACTTGAATTTCGGGTCAAATTTTAAAATTTCATAAATTCAAGATGGCGGATGTGGCCTAAAATGTTATCTCCTATTTAAACGCGCATCGCCAAAAAATCCCAGATGTCGTCCCCTGAGTGACGGTCACATATCGACCGTGCGTTCCCTCTGGCTCGATCGATGTCAGTGTGCACTGACATGGACAAGGGGCTTTTAACGAGCGAACAAATTAACGAACCCATCGGAATCACTTAATTTTCATTAAAATCACTGTTAGGTACTTTATTGGAATCGGAACAGTATTTAGAAATTCATGAGTATTAAGAGCGCGCTGGAAGGATTACGTGGTCAAAAGCGTGACCGTCACCTAGGGGTTCGTCAGGCCCCATCTTGACTTCCTCGGAGACGCGAGTTTAAATGGGAGCTCAGAATACGCAACTTCGAACTTGTTTTCCGTGGGTTAATAATGTTTCAAAAAATCGGAGAAAATTCCAGCGAACTGTGCGTACTCAATCCTCCAAAAAAATGCAAAAATTAAAAATTACTGAATAACCTCATTGTTAAAATTTTAAACTCCGATATGGCGGATGTGGCCTTCAACAATAGCTCAATGCCTGAATCGTTTGTGTGAAGTTCGGTATTAGGGGCTCAAAATGACAACAGAAACTGTTTTATTTAGATACGAAAATTTTAACATAGGTAATCAGCACATGAAGGGAATTCACGATCCGACGCTGCTAGGTAAACCACGCACCTCGACGAGGCGGTGTATTGTGAACGTACACGGAGAAAAAAACTTCGTGCGTGGGACCCGAAGTTTAGGTCATATGGATCTGTGAAGTTTTCGGATTGAGCATCTGAACACTTTCGGTCCAGCTGCTGAGGTTTTGATCACACATCTGAAACTTCAGTTCTTACATCTAAAGTACTTCGGTTTTCACATCCGAAAATTTCGGTTCTCACATCCGAAAAACTTCGGTTCTCACACCTGAAGACTTCAGACGTAAGAACTGAAGTTTCAGATGTGTGATCCGAACCTCGACAGCTAGACCTAAAGTGTTCAGATGCTCAATCCGAAAACTTCAGAGATCCATATGACCCAAACTTCGGGTCCCACGCACGAGTTTTTTTCTCCGTGTAGAGTGCCATATATTTAAAGTTTACAAACGTGGAAATTTCCACATCTCATCCACATTGGCATGATGCAGCGGGAAAGCAGATTGAGGTTAGGTAGGTATATTTGGGCTCCCACCACCTCCGGCCTTCACAACCCGGCCCGTGCGCTTTACGCAGGTTCATTGGCGCACTCAAAAAAAAAACTACGGCCCTGTGACCCGGTTGCTCTGGACACTGGTGATCCCGGCGTTAACGCGCTGTGCGCCAGCTAGTACTGGACCCAGCGGCCGGTGTCCCGTGGACCCCGCGCGGCCTTCATGGCCGTAAGACCGGTTAGGAGCCGAGCGTAAGTTACGGGTTTCAGGATCGGAGCCAACCGCTTCCACGGCCGTTGGCAGTGAGGTGAGATTCCAGTTTTCGGAAAATGGCGTCACCATCAGATTAAAATTGAGACGGCTACGTGTATATTCGCAGAAAATTATAATATTTTACGTCAATGTTATTCAGTGCGTGAATTTAAAGTTGCCGCCAGCCTTGAACATTTTCGGGAGCGATCGCAGCCACCACTCAGCGTTGTTTATTGAGGTTAGAATCTAGTAAATTGCTTGTCATTGTTGGTCATTGCTCATTACGTGTGTTCGTTTTTCGTTTAATTTTGGAGGTTTTCGATATATTTTCTTGATTCTGTGCGGTGCACGATTGATTCTAAAGTTCTGTGTGATAACGCTTGTCAAATACTTTCGGAAATGCGACGAGAGTGAAGTGAAAATTGTCAGTTTTACCTACACACTGAGCTCATATCCTCTCCTCCTGTAAGTTCGTTTGCAATTCACTTATTTTCCCCCTACTAAGGGAAAGAACTTAAATCCAAGAAAAGCAATCAATTACCTGCCACGCATCTTCCCACAGAGTAAATTACCGCCACACTAAAATACTGATAATGTAGACACAAGAATGTCTATTTACCGATTGCAACTTCATTGTGCCACCTTTGCTTGCTCATAAGATTGGGTTGATTTTTTATTCCATTTCAATCTAATCTCTGGCTTATACTTAAATGTTTTCAATTGAGAGTAGGTAGTATTTCACTCTCCGACATCCAACACCTCCCTTCTCTGTTGCCAAAATAGCTGTCCGCCAGCGGAAGCTATAAGCCAATCTTGCCTGCGTTGATTATCCGATAAGAGCCAGTGCAAACATTGTTGCTGTGAATATCTCTCTGATTCCATATCCCAATTCTAGGGAGCTCAGTGTACTGTAATAGTGGTAAAATTTTGTGTGAATCGCGCTTCAGTTTGCTGAAGGGAAGATCTACAATTTTAACAAGTGTGACAATTTTCGGTGGTATATTTCTTCGCTAATATTTTGTGGAAATTGTATCCGGTAGTTATTGCGGAGAGTTATATCTTGAAGTTTTGTCAACTTTTACTACTGAATTTACACTTTGAAATATTCTCAACCTCATTTTCAAGATTCTGAAGCTTTTCTAGTCGTAAGGAGTAAAAATCTGTAAGTACCTAGACCTACGCCTGTGCTTTTCCTTTGTTAATCATTTGGGTGATTTCCTACTTTGCATTCGTATTTTTTATTGAGGGATGAACCAGGTTTTGTTTTTGACAAATGCTGAATTCTCATTGAGTGAAAGTAATTACATTTATTGAGAACGGGCTGCCAAGTGATAAAAATGATTTTTCAATTTACATTTTTCGCTGCAATGAGTTTTAGCAATTTATCATACCTTGGACAGTCTGTTCTACATTTAAAATAGGTAGCATGAATTTTTGATCTATCTACATTTGTTCCTTCCAGTGCTTCCCCAGTGCTTTATTTATTTCTACGAAGGCTTGCAACATTAAAGTTAGGTTTTTGAAAATTTCTCTTGATATCTCTACACGATGAATAAGCTAACATTCATATGCTGATTTTCTTTCTCAATAAGCATCATCTCTTCTCTAAGATTCATCTCTTTTCTCAAATTGACTTGCTGAACTATCAGCCAAGGAGTTCAAATCTCTCTTGATATCTGAAACATGATCAACAAGCTAACGTTCATATGCTCTTTTTCTTTCTTAGACATTGAATTATCCATCACTTTCCTGAAACTAAATTGTTATGAACTATCAACAAAGAAATATATACCTATTTTAAAAAGAAGGAAAGAAAAAAAATCTTGTTCAGAAATTGACACAAGATAATTCATTCAATGTTTAAAACTTTGCTGGAAAGTTTTTCTTTTCTAAGTATGTACTTTAATGGTGAATTTTCAGCTGTAGTTCCGAAAAAATCCACCACGTCGCGGACAGCGGCGGCGCGCAGAGCTCCGGCCGTCCAGCCCGTAAGTAGCGCCTAGAGCGCAAGCTGCCTATGCCGCTCGAGGCCGCGACTTACGGTTTTCATGTCCGTAGGACTCCGCATCGTCCCCGCACGTAGCAATCCGGCCGTCAGGCGCGTAGGCGAACGGTAGTGCCATATAGCCCATCCAGTCCGTGCTCCAGGTCCGCTGCTTATGGCCTCCACGGCCGGAGCTTTTTTTGAGTGCGGCCATTCTAGACGTGTAGTGCGTTTGTTTAAGAAATAGATATCATTTTAAGCCACATCCGCCATCTTGGATTTCTGAATTTTCAAAATTTGACCCGAAATTCGAGTTTCCCGTCCGAAAATACTCCCTGATGCCAAGTTTCACCAAGATCGGCTGGACAGGAGCCGAGATAGCATTTTAGGCCATGTCCGCCATCTTGGATTTCTGAATTTTCAAAATTTTACCCGAAATTCGAGTTTCCCGTCCAAAAATACCCCCCGGTACGAAATTTCACCAAGTTTCCACCAAGCTTCGCCGCGCGCGCGTCAATCAAGTGATTCAAGTGGAGATAGCGCCTTTTGATTTAATTCGGAATCCGGGTTAGCGCATTAAATCAAATGGACCTACGTGCAAAAATCCCCTATATCTCGCTTAATATGCATTTTTCTCCTAATTTTGGCAACGTACGTAATTAGAGGAACTCTTCAGCTTTCAAACAAGCTAAAGTAAACCAAAATCGGTCCATTCGTACGGAAACGCCAATTGTTTTAGTCAAACTTGCTTTACTGAGAAGTTTGGAAATGGCGTTTAGCGCCTTTTCGCATAAATACGTCCATTTGAGTCGCTGTAGCACGCTGCGGCGCAGCTGGCGGCCGGCCAGCGCCTACAAACCTAAGAGGGATACTTCACGCATTGCGCCATACGTGAAGTATCCCTGTTAGGTTTGTAGGCGCCAGTGCGCGTGTCGCGCAGGCAGCACGCTGCTTCGCTCTGTGCTGTGTTAGGCTCTAATGTTTAAACTCGCGGAGTCCAAAACGTTCGGGCTGAAAACCCAGCCTTCCTTAGTTGGATAAAACAGTAAAAAAACTGTAAACATCTAAAAACGTAGTACTTGGCTGTACCTTTCAAAGCGAAAACAATACTGATATCAATGTTGTGATACGTGGTTTCGCACTTTAGCCATCACCACGGCCCCTTTGCTATCATAATACTGCTGTGCTAAGCAAGAACGCCGTAAATCCATCAAGATTTTCTCTCGTTTTTGGGAACTTAACACTTTATAAAATATAAACCGTTTTACCCATGCACCTCAAATTTTCAGGCTAAGTTTTTGATAGTATTTGCGAAAAAATTCTGTAAAAATATTGTCCCAAGGTACACAAGTTTTTCTGCTGTGATACATTGTTTCCAAAAAATGTAAAATGGCGTTTGCGGCGTTCTTGCGTTGCACGGCAGAATACAGCTGTGTCGTTGAATCGCTAATCCCATTTTTGTCCCTTTCAGGAGGTGCTCAAGGAATGCCTGATCCACCTCTCCTTCTGCAATAAACTAGTGCCCTTCTGCGAGAAGCTCAAGAACGAGGCGGCCCTGGCGACGATCCGCGAGATGCTCGCGTCGCCGGCCCCGAAGCACACCCCGATCATCGTGCAGGGCAACCATGGCTCCGGGAAGACCTCCCTGCTCATGAACGTCTACCTCAACTGCGAGGCTTGGTTCGGGAAGAAGGCCATGAAGATCCTCCGCTTCGCCGGGACCACCCCGCGATCCTCCTACAACCTGGAGCTCCTCCGCATCATCTGCGAGCAGATGAACCTGCTCCTTCAGCCGATGGGGCTATGCGTCCCGCTTGACGCCTCCTTCGACCCGCTCTACATCAACAACTGGTTCCAGACCCTCGTCCGCCGTTTCGAGGAGGAGGCCCCGAGCAGCACGCTTATCATCCTCATCGATGACTTGCACCGGCTCAACCCTTTGGACTCGGATATTGTGGCTGCCTTGTCTTGGTTACCTATCGTTCTTCCTAAGAATGTTCACCTTATCGCCACGTCTCTCTACGCGCCGGATGTGCTCAAGATGACGCCCGTTCAGAGGGAGCGCTTCAAGTCGGCCGAGTGCCTCATCGAGCTCCCTTCTAATGAATGTAAGTAGACGACGAAACGAAAGCTCAGTACAAGTACTGTCATGCTAAGGAAAAACGCCGTACGCACCTTCAGGCGTTGCCAAATTTCCTTTCCTAAAACGCGAATTTCCTGGTAAATTTATGAAAGAGCAACTTAATTTGGAAAAAAGGCTGCAAATAAAGAAAAAAGAATAAACAAAACCCGGAACGTCTCGAGCGAGTCTCGGTCTCGCAATAACAGCGTAGCGACGGCTCGTTTTTATTTTTAATTTATTTTCCGGTTGAAAATGAAATTGTAACGATTTTGAAACGTTCCGGGTTTTGTTTATTCTTTGTTCTTTATTTGTAGCCTTTTCCCCAAATTAAGTTGTTCTTTTATTATGTGTATTTCGGCTGATTAAGTTGTTTCTCATTAAATTTATGAATATTTTCCTTCCAATTTTTCAGATGATTTAGTTCACAATTTTACCTAAAGATTCTGGAAATTTCCAGTATATAGTAACGTTTACCTTTCTTCTGGCAGAATTGGCTCTGAATTGACGGAGAAAACTCTACCAATTTTTTGGCGCGTATACGTAGTATACCGCCTTTGCGATCGTTTCGAACCCTGCTCGATACAATAACCGAGTCCCTTAGTTCCTTACCGAAAAGTGACTACCGCGAACTTCTCAGATTTTCCAAAGCGTGTAAAAAGTTTATTTATCCGTCAATAATTATGATTTAAAGTTGTTTCTCATTCTGGGGGTCTCTAGTTTATGTGCAGTGAATACCAAGAGTCTACGTTACTTGGTTTTTTTAAAAAAAGCCTAAGAATGCGACGCGCTGATTTAAAATATGCATATATAAGCAGAATCAAGCGAACTGATTCGAGGATGGTTGAGCAGGTCGGCACTCTCGGAATGAGAATTTAACTCCTCCGTTTTGTTCAAAACGTTGCTTTGACAGATCTGTAACCTCGGTTATACTTTGCAAAAGTTGGTACCCGTGCTCTGATAGTGCTGTTCATCTGACAACATTGTCAGTGTCAGCTGATAAAATGTATATTTTCACATAAGAGGTTAATAAAAGTTTTCAGTCAGTCTTTGACATCTATTGATAATTGTTTTGGTATTTATTTATAATTACTACGTAATTATATATTTTTCTTAGTTTTTAATAAGAAAAATATAAGTAATTATAAACAAATACCAAAACAATTATCAATAGATGTCAAAGACTGACTGAAAACTTTTATTAACCTCTTATGTGAAAATATACAGTGCAATCTGTGTAAGTGCAATCTGTGATGAGCCTCGAGACTCATTAGACCATTAGTTAAACGTGGCTCATACAGGAATCCACTTACCCCTCTCTTCCCCACGCTCCTGATCACTGCGTCGGCGTCTCGACGAACAATAGCTAATGACGGTCGCCAAGCGAGGCCGGGATCCTCAGCCCCTCGCCCAATTACTTACGCTTCATTAACCATTTCACCGTCACGCTAGGATTCGTCCAATTTTCAAAAAAAATTGTTTCGCGAGTTTTTAGCAATTTTTTCCTTACTCTCCGTTAAAACACGAATTAAAAGAGGTCTCATTCATAAAAATCGGCAAAATAGAAGAGAAGTTACAGTATTCGAAATCCGAAGAAATCAACAAAACTTCTCCAAACAAAAAATAAAATGAAGGGGGAAAAAAAGAAATGTATAAATTACAATTTAATATGATTGACCTCAGAATGTGACAAGCAATTCAATTATAAAAAGGAGAAAAAATTGAGTGAAATTACAAAAAATTAGCCTCTTGCAAGGGGCTTCCTTGTATGAATTTTGACCTGAAGCCAAGTAAATCCCGTTATATTATTAAAACGAAATTGACTCCATAGTTTAATGCCTTAGTTTCTTGAATACGATTATTTTAAGCACTCGAAAATTTATACCAGCAATTTTACCCATGGGGTGATTTCCTGAGAGCTGATAATATCACGAATTTCTCATAGAGCCCTTCAAAAATGGCTTGCTTTTTGGGCAGCCGATTCGGCCATCAAACCGGGGTTTAAATGGAAGCTGATAATAACACAAAGCTCTGAGAAAAATTTTGAGATGAGTATAGGAACGGTTTGTAAATTACGAGGAGAGGCGGGCATTCTGTTCAGCATATCGATACATAAGTATTTTCATACGTAGAATTTAATTTTCACGTCAGGGAGTCGACATATTTTGATTTTTTCGATTTTATACGGAAAATTTATGGTTTTTCGTGATTGAAATTACTTACAATTGTTTCATGAAAAATGAATGCACCCAAAATGACTATAGCATTTTGACTTTCACATACGTGCACTCACTAAATTGATTGGTAAATTCAAAGAGTGGGTACATCGACCTGGTATATCAAGTTTCTGCGATTTTTTACGGCAAATCGGTAGATTTTCGGGATGTGGATTGCTTACTTTCAATTCATGAATGAATAAAGCATGGACATGGTTGAGCTTCTTTGCATGAAAAGACGTTTAAAATAACAAAATCAAGACATATTTAATACAATTGCATTTATATCGAGTCAATTTCTTTTCAATAATATAACGGGATTTATAATACCGGTGATTTGGGTATTTTAGCCCCAAAATACCTTTAAATCGACTTTATCTTTTAGGAGTTCGACAGAATTTTTCCTTTCTTCGCTTAAATTTTTCCGTAGCACTTTTCTTCAAGAATCTGATAAGATTTTGCTTGAGGCAGATCAAAAAACTTAAATTTGTTCGAATAGCTTTCTAGATTCACAATACACGGTCTCGTCAAGGTGCGTCGTTGACCTTGCAGTGTTGGATCGTGAATTCTCTTGTTGTGCTGCTTGCCTTTTTTGAAATCTCTGTAAATGAAACCTAAAGGGGTTGATATGTGCGAGTTAATGACGCGCCTTATCAACACATTGTGTTGGAGTTCACTGCTTGTTATGTGTATTTCGGCTGATTAAGTTGTTTCTCATTCAATTTATGAATATTTTCCTTCCAATTTTTCAGATGATTTAGTTCACAATTTTACCTAAAGATTCTGGAAATTTCCAGTATATAGTAACGTTTACCTTTCTTCTGGCAGAATTGGCTCTGAATTGACGCTGTGTAAAATACAGCGTGGAGAAAACTCTACCAATTTTTTTTTTTTTTTTCAGTGTAGAGAAAGGGAGTGATCCAATTAGTTGAAATGGGCGGTTCTTATATACTAAGGTAGAAGATGATGGACTTACTGTAGAGTCTCTCGCGGATTGCCGTTAGTTAGTCTATTGCCTACCTCCTTTATCCATTGCAACCACCCGCTTTCACCAATAGGATCCCTCCATACCTCTCGTATCTTCTTTGCCTATAGTTTTGTCTAACAATTTCAATAATTTGCCCGCTGGGCAAGTTGCTTTAGTCTACCGTGCTACGGAAGAGCGCCGTACGAGCCTCCAGACGTTGCCAAATTTCCCTGAATGAAAAACTAATTTATAAAGTAAACAGTGAACATTCGTCTTCAAATTTCTCAGATAATTTTTTTTGAAATTTTATCGAAAAAACCTGAAAACTTCAACGAAAAGTAGGCATGACTCTCCTCGACATACAAGTTTTACCCAGAAAAATTGGACAAAACTCCAATGTTCGTGCGGCGTTCTTCCTCAGCATGGCAGTACTTGTTGCTGCCTAACTTTGGATCAATAAGGTCCCGGGTTCGAGTCCTGACAGTGGCGAAAAATTTTCACGGAAATAACGGACGAATCTGCAGTATCACGTGTGCCGATCCTTTGATGTTCCAGAAGAATAACTTTTAGAGGTTACAAACTCTAGTTGTATTTAGAAGTTATAAACCTAAGTTGTATCAAACTCGCATTTATAAAATAACTCGATAGGATAGAGTTGGCCGTATTTTCTCAGTGGAGTAGATATAAAACCATTAAATCAACAGGGAAAAAAAGAAAAGAGAAAAAAGAAAAAAGTACAGAAGGCAGGATCGCCAAAATTAGGCAGATTTTCAAACCTACATTAGTCCTCGTCGGTTTATATTTCTTTTACTAATTTTTTGGGGATTTTTTTTTTTTTTTTTTTTTTTTTTTTTTTTTTTACTAATAACAATCCCTTCTTATTTTCTTGTTCCAGCTAATTTAGAGAGAGAAATAGAACTGAAACTAGAGGAGCTGGAGAAGAAGTACAGCAGAGTAGCGATGGCACGGCTCTGTTCGTTTTTAACTATTTCGGAGTTCGGCTTAACCGAGACGGAACTTCTGGAGCTCCTAATGCCAACAAGTGGTGGTAGTACAACGGCTTTGAAATTGGAGGACGGATTTTATAACTTTTTCACTTTTTATACTGTTATACGCTCCATGACCAAAGGTGAGCCGATTCTTTTGTTTTCAACATTTCTCATTACACGACTTGGACGCGAATGAGTCAGCTGCACTTGAGAAATACAACCGAGACCTTTTTTTAAGAGGAAAATCGCACCATAATAATAATCACGTTGATTACGTCAGAAATGTCTCAACTCTACTCCTCAATACAAAATTAGCGTATTACGTTCTTTTTTTAATTTACCGCGCTTGAGAGAAATTTTTCTTGATCGCTGGAAAATCACACATGGTTAAATAGTGATGTAAAAAATCCTAGCAAGTATTTATTTTCTTGTGATGCACAGTCAAATACTTTGAACCCGCTGACATTATGTAAAAGGAAATTAAGTAACGAGTGTTTATATTGCCTGTTTATTTAGATTAAGATTTTTTGCGTCTTTTTTTGGTGGATCCAGCAAATTGGCAACATTGTTCCTTCTCCATTTAAAGGTACGAAAATGTATCGATTCTCGGAGGGGTCAAGTACTCCGGCGAGGACCAATCATTCAACACAGGTTTAAGTTGAGGAAAACCAGTGTTGCCAAATTGTTAGATTTGCCAAGGGTCTCCCTCTCTAGGTAAACCTGATCACCGGCACCTGCCGCGGCAACTAGGAAAAACTGCTCTCGGACGCAGTAAATTTAAAAAAAAAAATGATATAACGACTGCCCAAAGTGAGCGTTAATGAGTGGATTATTGGTATTTCTGATGCGCTTAGCGTGAATTCCGTGCTATTTTACACATAAAATGTGAATCCAGTTGGTTATTTCTCTTTTGAGGAAGAGATCTACATTCTGTATTATAAAACTGTTTGAACGAATGCATATATCGAGACTTCAGCGAATTGACATGGACGATTGAATAACTCGCTCCTGCAGACATCATTTCATTATTCGCGGAAATATTCTCTCTCGTGTTTGAAGAAGTACATCATGCGCTTGCGAATTTCAATTTAATCCTCCCAGGTGCTTTTTTTTGCTTTCCACATCGATTTTTCCACACGCTCGACCCTATTTTTACAAGCTCCGCTAGATTTACTTTTCGGAAGCTGCGAAATTATCCATCAGCACTTTTTACGAAAAATCAGCATGTTTAACGAAAGCTCTGAAAAGCTCTTGGATATAAGTTCAGTCAATTAATGACCAGAAAACATAAACAAAAGAAGCATTGCATAAGGATTTTCAATTTTACGCGAAAAAATATTGATAATATAATCGATTTTCTTAATTAACACATACATTGAGCATGTTACATACATGTTTATTAACTACTACATGTTGTTTAATTTATTCATTACACGCTCACAATGACTTCCATTTCTACCTGCAGTTTCTTTGACGATGGAAAAATTCATGAGCGGTCGTATCCTATTTTGCTGGCAGCATAAACTAATTAGCAAGGTGGCACGGAAGCGATATCTAACCTCTCAAGATCTGCAGCGAGCTCTACACGGAGAAATAGCGAATCTATTTTTTAGTGAATTTAACAAACAGGAGTGCACATTACAAGTTAAAGAAGAGAGTAAGTAGCATTTTTTGACGACTCGTTCTCCTTCATCCCATATTTTTCTCTGCAAATGTTATTTTAAACCCTGCTGGTCTGGCCACAAAAAAGGTAGCTTTTCGTTAGTTCACGGCGGTATCATTTTTAGCAAAGATATCTTTTTCGAGTTAGGCCAGAGAATCAACTCTTGAGAATTGAAATCCCTTTGCAAACTGCGTATGGTTTCCCAAGAGTTGCATTTTTTTTTCTTTTGCCAAACTTGTGTTGTCGTCTGGAAATTTCGTGACTTGGACAAATAAACTTAGAATTTTAATAGCTTTTCCCAAGAACTACCTAAAACCTACCTAAAATGTCACGTTACCGAATAAATTCGTCATTTTTGGCGGTTGTTTTATCATGTTCATATATTCTCGTGTATTCTATTCATGTTCATGTATTCTCTAGCAAACTTAACATGTTTTGTGTACTTGTGGAGTAGGTCCCCTTTTTTTAGGAGATCTCGTATATTGAATTGTTTACCATCGTATACCTGTGGTATATGGTATATCTATATCTGTGTAAAGCCAAGAGCGTTTCCATAAAAGCCTAACATGCATTATTTGTGCTGAAGTAAAGTTAAGATATTTTTTTAATTTCATTACAAGCTCATAAAGACCATATCTTTTGTCTGTACAGCTGCAGCACCGGATGAAGGAAAACCGACCCCGTTTCAATCAGCTCTGCAGTATATCGATGTGGCTTATAGTTTAAGGCATGTTGAAGAATCTTGGATCCATCTTCTCAAAGCTGGTGAGCCTTAAGTATCTACGACGCAGTTTGAAATTTCCCAGATTTTAAATTTCGTAAATTTATTTGGTGAAATACTAAGACGATGAATTTAGCTTCATCAATTTTTTTATTTAAAATAAAATCCCCCCCTTAGAAACTATCATATGTATGAAAAGGCGGTTTTACCGCTCAGCAAAAAATGTGATAGAAAGAGGGCATAGCTTATTATCTTTTTATTTGTTTGTTCGTTTGTTTGTTTTTTTTTTTTTTTTTTATTTTTTTTTTTTTTAGAATTTAGTGATTACAAGTAACATTGCGTTGATGGGGATTTAAAAAAGAAAACACAATGCAATCATTGTTGAGTAATTTCCCGCATTTCCATAGATTAAAATCAATTTTAAAAAAAAAATATATTTATATGAGAAATGCAAATGTCCACTCCTCCCTATGAAAGAATTTGTAAAAGTTCATCCTCGCAACAAAAGACCTTATTTTTCGTCTGTTTTTTTTTTCACAGGAGATACGAGGCGTCTGAAACAATTAACTTTTTGTAATTTCGACTTCCTCTTAGCTTCTGTTCGAACGATTTCAATCAGTTATTTACGATCAATCATAGAGCACGCCCGGTGTTACCTTCTGGACAGGGATTTAGAGCTAATTTATTACACAATTCGGAAATCAAGTGATGTTTTAACCAGAGACACTCTTCAGTTAGGAGCTCAAATCATCTGTTGGCTCCGGCCAGTTTCAGGTTAGTGTAGGCATTTCGATTAAATTGGTACCGTTTCATCAAACTTGTAGAATTTGACGTAGCAGCTATCAAAGTAAACAAATCTAGAAACTTCCGTTAAAGAGAGCGAAATAGAAAATTCATCCAGTTGTTTTACTATTTTATCAAACCTTTGGTAGCTTTAAAACGTTACTGATTTTTAAAATCGGATCCTTGGGATACAATAATCCAGATATTATCACTCTTTAGAGAAATTAATTGTTTCTTGAAATAGTAAGTGCTATTCAGCTTACATAATAGAGCTAAGAATGAATCGTCATTCTGGTCACTTAACTGAAATCAATCGCAGCATAATATAATTTACCTTCATGGAAAAGAGAAGAGAGGAAACAAATAAAAAACATTGACGGTTTGAACAAGACGAAGGTATGTTCGTTCTGAAGAATTGTCACGTATTGAAATTTCTTATTTTCACTGCACAAGCATCGTTATTTTCCCCTCACATATGAGGACTTATCTGTAACAATAGTGGATGTGAAAAATAGCCTTTTCGGAACACGCTTAAAAAACTGTTTTGTTCACACAAAAATTTAATATGTTTAGCTCTGGAATAATGTACAGATCTCGAAGATCACATCTCAAGTATTTCCTCATTTTCTCGATACCAAAACAGTTTTAGCGGCTCTAGTGCTTGCACTAGAGCCGCAGTCAACATACAGTGATACAGTCAATAATTCAAAACTTGTTTGTGCTTTTATCTCGTGATGGAAAAAATGTACTTTACGTTCAAAATTTGAAAATTTGAATTTTAAAGTTTTCGCGGTTAAGGAAGCTTTAACCACTGGGTTGGAGCTTCCTAGTTAATTACTCGATATCAGCTGATAGCAAACAAAGGTTACCAGGGAAACCGTAAACGTCTAACAACTATCGTGGCCATTGGGGCGATTATTGAAATGATATCGACTGTATGTCGCCGCTTACGACAGGACATAGCCCTATCTTAACTGTGTAATATATCGCAATTCGATATTGTTTTGATTTTTAAAAGGAGCAATTCATTCATACAGTTCCAATTAGTTTTGGCACTCGGCTCATGGGAATTTTTTAACTTGTCCTGGACGGACTCGTCTGTAGCGCCTCGTTCTTCGTTGTGTGTGTGATTTCGTGAAGAAGTTTCTATGGCAATTTGCTTTTATTTGTGAGCTGTTTTTTCCATTCCGGGAACATATTTATTGAAAACGGCGACTTTTTCAACAGTCCTATTTTTATCTACAACATCTAAGTGGCCCTTCATAATCATTTAATTTTGGCCCCTGGCCAGAAAAAGGTTCGGAAATTGCAGTGATTTTGCCGAAAATGCTGAAGTAAGTAAATTTGGGCATTTTTTTTCCTTCTTCAAACTCTGTGGAGAAGCACTTCTCCTCCAGTACATCTATTTTTTTACTTATCTCTCGCAAGGTACATTTACAGAAGGTGTGTTCCAGTATTAACAGTTCAGATTCGTGGTTTTTTTATTATAACGCTTATTTCGGAAAGCAATTATTACATTGTTCAATTCTACTGACTTTCAACACTCGATTATACTCCCGGCAAATTCTGCAGCAGCGTTTCAAATGTTGACTCTAATGCTTCCAACAGCCATCCGATGTCTAAGGGTTTATCCCTAGATTTAGGGATTTTCCGGAATTTCCAGGGATTTAGGGATTTTTCAGGAAATCTAGGGATTTTTTTTTGATGAGGTAAAGTTACCAAAAATCAACTTTTTAACCTCAATTCTAGCTTCGACAATCGAAAACATTTTTTCATCTATATTTTGTAGGCCTTTTTGGCAACACTATTTTCCCCGCAAATAAGCCGGAAATTAAAACGATTGCGTCCTTCGATGTACTTGACATTCAACTGCATTCAACCTGTTAATAATAAGAAATCAACTAATATTCTTTCATTTTATTGGTCTGGATTAGCACTGCTTTCAGAGAGCGCCAAAATTCAAACGAGCCAATCAGATTTAAATATTGCAAATCGCTACATCGAATGACATCATGATTCTTCGTTAAAAATGGCGCTTTTTGCAAAATCTAGGGATTTTTTAAGTATATTTGAGCAAATCTGGGGATTTAGGGATTTTTTAGCGAAATCTAGGCATTTTTTTTCTTCCCCGCTAGGGATTTAATATCGGAAGACTGGCTTCCAGTATCGTAGCGTTGATCGTCGCTGATGTCGAAATGGAACCTAATGCCGGACTTACTGTAACACCTCCATTCCTCAATTCCGGTGAGGAATACGTCTCTACCCTTAACTCAATATAAATATACAAATTGATAAGTGAGTGCTTTAGTCTCCTGAAAACAGAATTGCGAAACTTAAAATTGGAGAAAAATGATGAGTAAATGAAAAAATGGAACCAATTGATGGGATATGTCGCATGCCATTCTGACACAAAATATGGCGTCTATCGAATCACCTTAACTAAATAAAATAACCAAATTTTCAACTCTCAAACTATCAACTATCAACTATCAAATTTCAAACTATCAAAATTTCCAACAATGACAAAAATGATTGTAATATACCTATAATGTAATGAAATATACACGCTCTAATCATTTAATTTGTATTACCTTTATGTTATGTACCTACATGTTATACTATTTTTATAATAAATTTTGCCAACATGCTTTTCAATTCAGTCTACAACATTTCATTCCGACGTGGCAATAATGATTTATAATGCCCCTAATCCATTAAAATGAATTACAATAGTAATGCCGCATTATAATGTCGTATTATACATCGCAACGATTCATGTCCTACTGATTATTGATTATTGTAAGATGAATTCTGTTTTCTCTGATTGTATGTTTCATACGTGCGAAGCAAGTACGGGTCACTAGAAACGTGGTTCGTACGGGTGGCTGATGAAATTGATCTTCGAATACCTTTTGATGAGCTAGGGAAATGGAACCATCTGCATCTCATGGACAATAAATAGTTGCCGTAATTAAGGTCATCCCGTGAATAAGGTGCCGTGATTTAAGTCATAAATTCTTCATCTAATTCTTGATTCATCTCCAAAATGTCTGCTAAAGCTTTCATGCGCTTCTCCTTGTATGCATGAATGAGCAAATTGGGTATCGAACAAGCGGACACTTTTTGAAAATTCAGATGATTCTGGACAATATCGTACAGAAGTCCACGAGCTGCAGATAGAACCACTACCTCTAGCTCATCAAAAGTTATTCGAAGATCATTCAACAACCTCTTTGACAAGTTGCAAAAACTTTTCGTTAACAATAGTGTCACACGGTACTAGGAATATTTACTATTTAACGAACCTTATATTTCCCTGACTCAGTCCTAAATTATAGAAGTATGCGTTACTTTTCCAGCAATCCAAAAAAACAATTATACAAAAAACCAATACCTACACTTTCAGATATAAAAATGCAAATTTTTTGCAGCCTCGCTAAACGACTTATCAACCAGAGATTTTTTAGGAAGCGGACCTCCAAAGAGCTTTCAAAATTAAAAGTATACAACAAGTGATAATGCCATGTATTCGCCATATCAAAGCCCAATACACATTTATACACCGGCTACGTAAATCTGCTAAGTTACAAAACATGAATCGACAGTTGTCGGATTGTACATCAATGACAAAATGTGTCTAGGCCCTCATTCTTGACTACAACTACTGCCCCCAGAGCCGCTCTCCGACGCCAATGCGTTGGAGCTTCCTGCTTGTTTTGAATGTGTTTCGAAAAGGTAATTTTTCACATCCGCTATTGTTACAGATAAGTCCTCATATACGTACCCATGCCTCGTATTTCAAATTGACTGGAAGTCGACTAAAAAAACATATTTTATCCTAATTTTCGATTTATATTTTCAGACAGTAGTAAATTGATGAGCCAAATGATAACATCTGCGATGGCTTGGTGTGATGGATACACGGACCCTTTATTAGTTCCGCTCACAGGGTGGCTTCAACCTCCTTTACCTCTACAAATCAAACGTGAGTCGACATGAATATTAATAAGCTCTTCTGTCATTAGTCATTTAACTTCCGACTCAATGAAATCAATACTCTCAACAGTCATCGATGCCGCCTGCTCACAGTTATAAAGCCAAATGGCGCTCTGTAAAAATGACAGACATCAATTTTTGGCAACTGTCTGAGGCACTAGTATCACAATATTCACGAAGAGCTCCTATAAATTACTTTACAAATGGACGTATTTATGCTAAAAGGAACTATGCGCAAGTGGAAGTATGAGGTGTGCTCGTGGTGAGCTGGATAAGAAACAATGTAAAAGTGGATACAGTTCCTTTTGAGAAAATGTAAAAGCGGGATTTTCCATTAAATCAATAGGAACTTAGCGCTAACTCGTGAGCCGTGGACATGTGACAAGAGCGTTGTGGACAGGGCTCATGGGTTAAAGCCGAGCGAGATATGGAGATGTCTCGTTGCCGCTGACGTCACTGGCGCTTTAAAATCCCCATTCATTCTTATGGCCCTCAAATAACGACCACACCCCATCTTTCCACTTGCACGTGGTTCCATTTAGCATGAATACGTCCAAATCATGCTACTGCACATCGCTGCTTTAAGCTTCAGTTTTGATAAACTGAAGGACAAAAAATCCTCACATCCTATGCCTGTCTGTAACTTTCCATGCTCAATAGATGCATTAATAGTATGAACAAAGAATTGAAGGCTCTCTGTCCTTTTGGATTCTTGCAGTGCCGCCTGTCACTGCGCCACGTCTCACGTGAGTGAAGCGGCGCGGCGACTGCCAGGAAAGTCAAAACGCCTTAACATCCGCGCTTATGCAACATGGACATCCGTGGAGCGAATAGTTGCATTCAGGCGTTTAAACGAAATGTGTTTTGTGGTTTTCGTCACATGCGATACTAACTAAATGCATTTTTGGCGCGTATACGTAGTATACCGCCTTTGCGATCGTTTCGAACCCTGCTCGATACAATAACCGAGTCCCTTAGTTCCTTACCGAAAAGTGACTACCGCGAACTTCTGAGATTTTCCAAAGCGTGTAAAAAGTTTATTTATCCGTCAATAATTATGATTTAAAGTTGTTTCTCATTCTGGGGCTCTCTAGTTTATGTGCAGTGAATACCAAGAGTCTACGTTACTTGGTTTTTTTAAAAAAAGCCTAAGAATGCGACGCGCTGATTTAAAATATGCATATATAAGCGGAAGCAAGCGAACTGATTCGAGGATGGCTGAGCAGGTCGACACTCTCGGAATGAGAATTTAACTCCACCGTTTTGTTCAAAACGTTGCTTTGACAGATCTGTAACCTCGGTTATACTTTTCAAAAGTTGGTATTCGTGCTCTGATACTGCAATCTGTGTAAGTGCAATCTGTGATGAGCCTCGAGACTCATTAGACCATCTGCTAAACGTGGCTCATACAGGAATCCACTTAGCCCTCTCTTCCCCACGCTCCTGATCACTGCGTCGGCGTCTCGACGAACAATAGCTAATGACGGTCGCCAAGCGAGGCCGGGATCCTCAGCCCCTCGCCCAATTACTTACGCTTCATTAACCATTTCACCGTCACGCTAGAATTCGTCCAATTTTCAAAAAAAATTGTTTCGCGAGTTTTTAGCAATTTTTTCCTTACTCTCCGTTAAAACACGAATTAAAAGAGGTCTCATTCATAAAAATCGGCCAAATAGAAGAGAAGCTACAGTATTCGAAATCTGAAGAAATCAACAAAACTTCTCCAAACAAAAAATAAAATCAAGGGGGAAAAAAGAAATGTATAAATTACAATTTAATATGATTGACCTCAGAATGTGACAAGCAATTCAATTATAAAAAGGAGAAAAAATTGAGTGAAATTACAAAAAATTAGCCTCTTGCAAGGGGCTTCCTTGTATGAGTTTTGACCTGAAGACAAGTAAATCCCGTTATATTATTAAAACGAAATTGACTCCATAGTTAAATGCCTTAGCTTCTTGAATACGATTATTTTAAGCACTCGAAAATTTATACCAGCAATTTTACCCATGGGGTGATTTCCTGAGAGCTGATAATATCACGAATTTTCGAAAATGGCTTGCTTTTTGGGCAGCCGACTCGGCCATCAAACCGGGGTTTAAATGGAAGCTGATAATAACACAAAGCTCTGAGAAAAATTTTAAGATGAGTATAGGAACGGTTTGTAAATTACGAGGAGAGGCGGGCATTCTGTTCAGCATATCGATACATAAGTATTTTCACACGTAGAATTTAATTTTCACGTCAGGGAGTCGACATATTTTGATTTTTTCGATTTTATACGGAAAATTTATGGTTTTTCGGATTGAAATTACTTACAATTGTTTCATGAAAAATGAATGCACCCAAAATGACTATAGCATATTGATTTTACACATTTGCACTCACGAAATTGGTTGGTAAATTCAAAGAGTGGGTGCATCGACCTGGTATATCAAGTTTCTGCAATTTTTTACGGCAAATCAGTAGATTTTCGGGATGTAGATTGCTTACTTTCAATTCATGAATGAATAAAGCATGGACATGGTTGAGCTTCTTTGCATGAAAAGACGTTTAAAATAACAAAATAAAGACATATTTAATACAATTGCATTTATATCGAGTCAATTTCTTTTCAATAATAAAACGGGATTTATAATACCGGTGATTTGGGTATTTTAGCCCCAAAATACCTTTAAATCGACTTTATCTTCTAGGAGTTCGACAGAATTTTTCCTTTCTTCGCTTAAATTTTTCCGTAGCACTTTTCTTCAAGAATCTGATAAGATTTTGCTTGAGGCAGATCAAAAAACTTAAATTTGTTCGAATAGCTTTCTAGATTCACAATACACGGTCTCGGTCTCGTCAAGGTGCGTCGTTGACCTTGCAGTGTTGGATCGTGAATTCTCTTGTTGTGCTGCTTACCTGTTTTGAAATCTCTGTAAATGAAAACTAAAGGGGTTGATATGTGCGAGTTAATGACGCGCCTTATCAACACATTGTGTTGGAGTTCACTGCTTGTTTTTCTTTTACACCTTATCTCAATATCAGTGTTGCTTGTTGCGCCGATGGTGTAAATTGTTATTACTTGTTATCGCGACATTGTCAACTATCTGGATAATGCATTGATTTCAACATTCATTTTAAAATGAATGTTGGGGTGAAATAAATGCGCGAACAAAGTTTAAATCCTCGATTCAATCATATTTTATCGTAACCCGCAGCTAATTTTCCATTGCAGATGTTACATGTAATGCCAAGGTGCTTTTAATTGAACCAACTCCGACTGCTCAACATATCGTCGTAGTTCCACAAAATGGGGATCCCCAGTTGTGGCACGTAATGTCAAATTCTCTAGTGCATACATTCAGAGGTAATTAAATTTTACTCTACATCCGGTCATCATTTCAACGTTGAACAGTTTTTTTTTTGCGGATACCTCTTATCCAGTGGTGAGGTGTGTGAATGATCGATTATCGATATCTTCCCATTTGAAGCTTTGGTAAAGGATCGATTATCAAAGTGTTCGATCCCTATTTATCGATCCTATTTCATACGTTGAAAGAGCGGATAAATCTATAAGTCGCAAATCAAAGCATCATCTCATTGAGAGCAATGTAGGGTCCGCTTTTATCTACATCACAGAAAGACTAGTTAATATATACGTACAGTCTCATTTGCGTTAAAATGTTTCTTGCAACATTAATACCATTTTACTACACTTAGAACAGCTACAACAGACCTTAGTCTGCCGATTGAAAAATGTTAAAGCTTCCTTTCATTGATTGAAAGAGAAAGACAGGAATTTAACTACACACATCTAACACACACAACAGCATCTGAACACATCTAATCTAACACATCTAATTTTTGAGTTTTATCTGATCTAATTCAATTTAGCGAAATTCATGCATTATATTAATTTTGGTAATTATTTTCAACCTACAGGCTGTGCAAAATGTAAATTGAGGGACAGCCAAAATTTAAACGCCGCTTACTCTGTTTGAATTCGACTAAATGCATTTCTACTTTCTGATTGCTTCGCAATCTTGACTATTTGCCATAATCATTGTGATGAGGTTTTCCGAGTAAATGTACAAGTAAATTCCTACTTTTTTTTCAAATGTCATCAATTTACACATTTATTTATTATAGGACACACCGGGCCTGTTCTTTGCATTTCGATAGTCAAATCATCTCAGTACCTTTTAACTGGCTCCGCCGACCTTTCAACAATCGTTTGGGATCTGAAGACATTTGAACTGAAATTCAAGATGGTGTAAGTTAAGATCACAATCGTATTTCATAATACCAAAAATGCACCTTTAAAGCCTCAATTTAAGTCTATTTGTTAATACAAATAAGCACCAATGATCCTGTGCGAAACCACGTACATCTATTTCAATGTTTCAAAATTCCCGCTCCTTTATTATAAATTTTTTTAAAGGAAACAAGTCAACTTTATAGCTTGAAAATTTTGCAGAATATTCTCATGACAGCGAGAGAAAATCGAGGCAGTTTTGAAGGAATTTAGTTGATTAGCGATGTTAAGAAAACATAATGAAAGTTTGATAGGAACTCTGCATCGTCGCTTATGGAGATCCGTAGTTTTGCACATTGGCTGTCGTTATGTAAGTAAAGAAAGGAAAAATAGTTGGATTTTGTGTAATTTGTTTAATTTAAATTAAACTAAATGACAATAGTCCATGCAAAGTGTACCTGTGAAAAATCCTTCAAAATTACAAGTTCAAAAACGCTGCGCGAGTTTGAATGATTGCGCTGAACAAAGTGCGGCCGGCGCGAGACGCATGTGGACCTGGATCGTGTGGCGCCTGCAAGACTGCAGGGATACTTTACACATTGCGCGTACACCACGGTGCGGAGGCGCGCGCTGTTGGCGCCTGCAAGACTGCGTGGATACTTCATGCATTGCGCGTACACCACACTCCTCTTTTCTCCACTTGCTTCTTCGCCCGACCCGTGCTCCTGCCAACATGAAAGTGTTTGTTAGAATGGATTCCTACCTCATGGGATGAAACAAACGTATTCGCATGCTAAATGGAACTATGTGCAAGTAGGAAGATGGAATGTGCTCGTTAGTGGTCAGGCCACAAGAATGAGTGGGAATTATAAAGCGCCAGTGACGTCAGCGGCAACGAAGCCGTCCCCGTTTTCGCTCTTGCTCGTTTTTAACTCATGAGCCCTGTCCACAAGGCTTTTTTCATATGCCCACGGCTCACGAGTTAGCGATCAGTTCCTTTTGATTTAATGTCAAATCCCACTTTTCCTTTTTCTCAAGAGGAACTATATGCACTTTTACATTGTTTCTTATGCAGCTTCCACGAGCACACCCCATATTTCCACTTACGCATAGTTCCTTTTAACATAAATACGTCCAAATCACCCAGCTAATCATTATAGGCTCATTGAAAACCTTGCTGAACCATACATTTCCTAACTTTCAACTATACCCAAACCGTCACATAAGTTCGGATATTCTGTGATATAGTGCAGAATATATTCGTGTTTCAGAGAGCACATAGCCCCCGTAATATGTGTGACATCGGCAATGAACTCGACTGTGATGGCATCTGGAGGAGAGGATTCCCGAATTATCGTTAGCTCTTTGGTGACGAATGAAATCGTCATGAAAATCGACCACCATCGAGGACCTGTGACGGCTCTCCAGGCCACAAACTTCCTCGGGGATGTGCTCGTGTCAGGTACATGCTTTTCCATGTATTCTTACACGCCGAGAAAAAAAATTTCATCAGCCTTGCATTTCCCACCATAAAATATTATTTTTACGAGAAGTTATGCAAATGTTTCAATTAATGCTTCAATTCTCGTCTAAACTTGCATATTGGTCTTTGCTTAAATCTCTAAAATTTTACCTCGAAGGTGGACAGCATCGTAATACCTAAATACCGTTATCGTTGAAGGGAAATGACAGTCTCTATATGCGATGATGTAACTGGCATATTGAAACATTTAAATTAAAACATCAAAAACAGAAGAATGACTGACACGGTCAGAGCAAGATTGCCAATTTTCGGCAATCCAGGTGGTAAATAACTCTACCCTGGAGTCTTAAGGAGCCGCTCTGCGATGGAAATATAGCTCCCTTCTTAAAGTTGTTACGGACTTTTCTGTTAACGAGGTCATTTTATGACCTTCCTGAATTTTTGTTAGATGAATAAAATTGTGTGGCTTTGTCTTGCCGAATGTATTATCAAACTTACATCTCTGTCTGCTGAGTGTAATTCGTGATGTTCGGATTACAGGATCTGCTGACGGCTGTGTGTGCCTTTGGGCGCTTGATAAGTTCTCTTTGCTCAATACAATCAATATACCAAGCGGAGTGAGTAAACTCAGCTTGTCTAGTGACTCTGTTTTTCTACTTGTTGCCTGCGAGGACAATCAACTATATTTACACACTCTAGCAACTGGTACGCTAATCCACGCACTCAGGGGTCACAGGCCGAAGGTATGACCAAACTATCATTCCTGTAATTATTTTCAATTTTTCGTATGAGACATAAGATCTGAACTGATGAACGATCCATTTCATTCAAAACCCCTGCTAATAAAAGCATATCATCTGCCTACATTGTTCCAAATGATTACTTCTCCTCTTTTATTGTAGACACTTTTATACGTCATATCGATGACCAAAGTGCAAAACCACGTATCTCTATTTCGTTGTTTCAAAATTTCCAATTCTCTTTTTAATTTGTCGAAGAGAAACAAGCCAATTGCATTGCTTGAAATTTACACGCGTTTCTTTGGAATCGATTTCCAAAGAAGAAGTAAAGTTTGACAGGGGGTAATATGACTGGTATATGTAACTGGTACAAGTATAATCGGTGGTGGCATCGACATCGGGCCTGATTTCTTTACTCACACCCAACTCTCCTTAATCGAGTTTTCTCGGTCGTTTGGGAAAATTCCATACATAACAAATTTTATGGCTGATACCTCGTTTAAAAACTGTATTTTTGTAAATGACAGCAATAATCAAACTTTCGATATGACAGGGAGTTTGCAATGTTGCAAACAGGGAAACGTGGTTCCGCACTTTGGTCATCGATATTTGACTGTTTGACCTGATCCCATCTTCAATACGGGACATCATACCATTAGTTTCATCAGAATACGGATCTTACCGGTATAATGAATTCAAATCCCTTCCTCTTCAAATAGACTAGCACAAATGAGGGTTTGAACTGGTTCAGTCATCGCAATGTGATGGAAAAATTTAATTTTGAATAGATTAATTTTTGTACTTTTCGAGGAACGATTTATTTATTTTAGTGTAATTTAATCACTTTTTTGTGAACAGTTCTTTCGATTTCGTCATTTTTATATTAGATATTAGGAATGTCAGTATTGGTAACATATGTATTGAACAATACGATTTTTAATCATTATTGATAACGAATTTTTATATGATTTTCTGAAATAGGTGCTTTCAATGTGTATAGCTGGAGACAATCGTAGGGCAGTGGTCGGAGGAATAGATGGAAGAGTTTACGTCTACGATATGCATACTGGCTGTTTAGCGAGGACAATCACGACCCCACACAACATGGAAGTTGTTCAGGTCAAAATCACTAACAGAGACGACTACCTCATTACTGCTGGTATAGTATTTTTATCAAAATTTGACAAAAATGCGCAGCACGAGACAAAATAACTTTGTAACCATGCGCTAAAATAGCTGAGAGAGAAACAAGTGGATTGCATTTTGCAAAAAGGAACCAGGAGCTTTGCAATGTTGCTAAGATTGTGCAACTTCTTCTGTCTTGGAAGAAAACTTGCTTATCCATTAACAGTCTCTATTTTACTCACTAAAAACTTTAAACGTTAGACAAAAATTACCATATGAATTTCATATTTTTTCATGATTTCAGTAGTTTTATTGCAAATGATGATTTTGCACAGTCTTAGCATCATTGCAAGGCCTCTGGTTCCTTTTTGCAAAATGCAATCCAAGTATCCTCTACCAAAGAATAAAAAAATAACTGAATCACTCATTGTTAATAAAAAAAACTTCAAAAGAGTAGATGGCCTGTCGGCAAAATTCATTAGTGACCACTTTTTATGTTTTATAAAAATAATGCTTTTTTCCAGCTTCATTCTTTGCATTGCAGGTGGAAATAGATTAACTTATTGGAGCTTCCGCCGAGAGGATGGCGTTGGCTTGGAGGAATATTTTGTTTTAGGAAAGCATTCCTCTCAAGTGAAGAAACCGCATACTGGTCCCATCACCTGCTTAGAAGTTTCGAGGGATGGCTTAACGGCTGTCACAGGTAAAGAAATATCATGCGTAATAACTTTGAAACAAATGTCTATATGCGACACAATAATTTTTTATTCTCCACTTGAAAGGGTGCATGAAAAAAATTTCTCCAGAGAGTGATGTTCCTCAAGTTAATCACATTTTTGCCATCTGATTTTGTCGACAATGCTTCCCAAATACTCGGATTGGCCTTTCAATTTGGCCAAGTCCCTCGATGACACAACTCCAGCATTTATTTTTACGAAGCATGTGGTGCAGTCACACTGGGAAAAAACACATTGGATCTAGAGTCTAGACTCTTAAAACATCGACAAGAAAAAATACTCTTGATTCAATCGGATTTTTGCTTAAATCCTGAACCAAGCCTCTTAATTTGAGCGGATTTCCTTTTGATTTAAGCTTAAATCTGATTGAATCAAGAGTATTTTTTGTTGTCAATGTTTTCAAGAGTCTAGACTCAATGGATCCAATGTGTTTTATTTTCCAGTGCATTTTCTCACACTGACTCCATCGATTTTGAAGACTGCTAAAGACTGATTCAAATCGTGTTTTATTAATTATTGGTGTGCTAGTGGCAGAATAAAAACCTACCAATAACTTAGCAATACTTCAAATATGAATAAGCTTAGTTACATCCTTACTGCATTGATACGCATATTGATGTACAAATTGAGATTAATGCTAAATGCACCTCTTGAGATAAATTCAAAATCGGCAACTTCTGGAATTTAATAGTGCGAAATGTGTACAGATTATATTATTAGAGTATTTTTTATTCAGAACTAATCTTTCAATACAGGTGCAACAGATAATATGGTGAACATGTGGCAGCTAAATTCCCACGAGCTGCATTCTACAATGGAGGGTCACACGGCTACCATAACCAGCGTTGCCATTTCGCCAAACGGACTTTTCGCAATCTCCGGATCAGAAGACAAGACCGCCCGGGCATGGGGCTTAACTTTAGGACTTGTTGTCTCCGTGTTTACCGTAAGTAGGGCCGTCTTTTCACGGGCAAAGTGAGGTCTATAAGAAGATACATCGATGCCATTATTAGCAATCGGTAGTTTAATGAAAGACCCCAATCCGGAGTGTTGTAGCGAGCATAGGGATTATCGAAGTTTCTCAAGAAAATTCCCTGAAATTTTCCCGATGACTCTTCATTCGAGTGATTCCCACCCCCAGAGTTAGCATGCCATTTTAAGATGATACCACTATTTGTCAACGTGAGAGGTCGTCTTGCCTATACTATACATTGAAGGCGGACTGACGTGGTGTTAATGTAATCTTTTCCCCATTTGTAAAGATCTATTTTTGTATGTATTTCGAGTGAGCATGCGATGCAATTTTACAAGGATACTAGAGGGTCAATCATTTAGTTAATTTTAGTATTTTCTTTCGTAAAACCTACTAATTCCCAAAAATGTTAACATTTTAAATTCAAACCCTCACCCTCGCTTCTTCAGGTTGTATATTTTAGCGCTTCCTGGTGCTTGTATTCTTGTCGCTACGTTGATATGTGTACCTTAATGTGTTTGTTTGACTTTCAGGGACATCAATCGATGGTGACGGCCGTAGGAGTTTTATCAGATAGTCGGAGGGTGGTTTCTGGTGACAAACAAGGGGTGATCGCTGTATGGATAGCGGACAATGGGAACTTGTTGCACACTATTCTGGGGCCGACGCAATACATGGCCATAACCAACAATATGAAGTACGCCGTGTCAGGGGACGGAGGCAACAGGTACGTGCGGTAGACCTACTTCATCTGGGCCGAAACCTAGGTTCAACCGATTATTTTCCAAAATATGTTTCCAAAAAAACAGGTTTCCGAGAAAAACTGTATCGCCTAGACCTGGTACCAATCCCGTTCGCTCCAAAATATGCGCGTTTTTCAATACAGCAATTCTGCCGTGCTAAGTAAAAACGCCATTAGACCCTTCAGGAGTTACCAAATTTCCTTTGAAAATACACGAATTTCCTGGTAAACTCATGAATATCCTTCCAATTTTTAGATAATTTTGTTGGAATTTCACCCAAAGTCCCTGAAAATTTCAAGGAAGAATATCCATAACTTTCTTTGAAAATACACATTATATCGGAAGAAATTTGGCAACTCTCGAATGTTCATACGGCATTTTTCCTTAGCATGGCAGAATTGAATTGCATTTTGCAGAAAGGAACCATGATCATTCCAATGTCGACTAAGCTTGTGCAACTTCGTGTACCTTGCAAATATAAACCGATCATCTAAAGAAGATTCATCTTTACTCTCAATAAAATATAAATTCATGGCGAAAATTACCTCTGTAAATTTAATTTTTTGCATGATTTACGTTCTTGTGTTGCAAAGAATGTAACTTGCACAATCCTAGCACCATTGGAATACTCTCGGTTCCTTTTTGCATAATGCAATCCAATTTAGAATTCACAAATTAATCCTGCCTAAAAAAAATATGCAGCGGCGAACCACGACTTTTGGAATGTTAATTTGGAAAGCACTGCCTTTACACAGCCGTGAAAGACATCTGTTTAACGGCATGTCATTGGTTCGCACGTGTTCCCAAGTAAGGACAAAAATTCAGCACCAAAGATACGAGCGACGAAATTATCACAATTCGTCACCCCTCCGATGCACAGTGGATCGAGTCAATTAGAGAGGTCGTACACAATCATTGGCGGATCCAGCAAGTTAGCAACATTGTTTTTCTCCATTTAAACCTATGGAAATATATCGATTCTCAGAGGGGCCAGGTGCTCCGGCAAGAATCGATTATTTAACATAGGTTTAAATGGCGGGAATCCGGTGTTGCCAAATTGTTGGATCCGCCTCAGCACACAATTTTTTACTAAAACTGCTTTTGATGTTTATTTCGTCGCATTTTAAACTCCAAGAGCGGTGCTTGAAGAAAATTTCATGCGGAAACCAATGGAACCACTTTTAAAACGCAAATTTTGTCTAAACGGAGTTCTAAGCGTAAAAGTTTCCAAATTTGTCCGGCCTCTCCTATTGACTCGATCCACCGTGCGCGCAGCGGGCGGCCGGCCAGCGCCTACAAACTAACAGGGATACTTCACGCATTGCGCAAGCGTTAAGTACCATGTTAGGTTGTAGGCGTGGCCGGCTCCTGCTGCGCCCAGCGTGCCACAGCGACAAGTTTGTTAATAGGTTATAGCGTTATAGTCCGACCTCCCCCATTGATTCGATCCACCGTGCGACTTAAGGGCGTACCTCAATTTCCACATGAGCCCCGTTCTGCTAAGGAAGAACACCGTATGTACATTCGAGAGGCGCCATTTCTACGGATAAAAAATTCATTTTTCAGGAAAGTTGTGAATAGTTTTCCTTGAAATTTTGAAATAATTTAGACTAAAGTGTGTACAAAATTGTCTGAAAAATTGGAAGAAAAATATCTAACAGTTCCCCTGAAAATTTGCATTTTATCAGAGGAAATATGGCAACGTCTGAAGGTTCATACGGCGTTCTTCCTTAGCATGGCAGCGTTCTACATATAAATCCATGCTTTCTGGGGCTCATGCGGAGAACGAGTGACGCCTTTACGCCATAAGGACGTATTTATGCTAAAAGGAACTATATTACACGCAATCCCTATGCACATAGTTCCTTTTAGCATAAATACGTTCATAAGAGTGACGAATTTAGACAAGTAAGTACACTTTGCTTGTGCAATGAATCTAACAATGTTTAACATGCGTGTTCTAGTTTACGAATATGGCCCCTGGTGTCCCATCGAGATGACGAGAAGTTCAACGTTAGCCACACGGAAGAAATAACTTGCTTTGTCCTGACCATGGATTCACTTCACTTGATCACGGGGTCACAAGATACGTCCTTGAAGGTTTGGCAGGTCATTGGCGGGAAACTAGCCCAAGTAAGTTCTAGAGTTTCTTTTCTTTGGACTGCATTTTACAATAAAAAGCTGCAACACCTGACTGATCGGTAAAAACGCGTAAGTGCCTGGGAAAACTGATGTTATATGCGTCGTTTCTATACCCAGCAAAAAATAGTAGTCTCTAGTTGCACAATACCCGATAATTCTAATCTAATTTAAATATTCTAATTCTAATCCGATCTAATTTAAACTTTGAAGAGGAAACTTGCAATAAGAACCCCTTTATTTATGGCTCATTTTAGGAACAACATATATGCCATTGGTTACCCTATGCAGAAAGGTGCTTTCATGGAAGAGCCAAATGCAAGTTTTTTTTTTTTGCTGCAAAATGTAATCCAGTTGTGCTCATGCCACAATCGTATTTTGTCGGTTGATATTCACAAGTTAAGAAAAACCATCCGCATGTAGTATTACTAAAATATCAGCTTACTAGTCATTTCATGTATACGGTAGAAATATACGGAGGTGAACCCTCTGTAACATGAACTAATGGAGGCCAGCTGCTTTTTGGTCGGGAGATTTGAAATCTCGTGCGGACAGACCTCTGTGGTTTAAAGAAACCTCTAACTCTCGGTGCAACAAATTGAGGTACATTTTTTTAAAAAAAAGCCGAGAGGAATTTGTCCCCAAGGAATCCAGGAATACCAAGTCATTTCAGTTCTGTAAACCGGATACTCCGTTTCTACTCATCCGGTTTTCCAATCAGAGTCTTAAGTTTTCTTCTCCATGCAATTTTCAGTGTTCCCGTTGAAATATTTTCATTGTCTCAGACACATGAATTTGGAAACCTACATTTATTTATCCCCATGTTTTATCCAGGTTTTAGTCGGTCACTCTGACACAGTAACGTGTGTAGCGGTGGCAATCACGAACAAATCTCTGGTTGTGTCTGGCTCGAGGGATAATAACCTAATCGTGTGGGATATGGACACAGGCGCTGATTTGCATCTTCTATTGGGTCATTTGGGTTGTATCACCTGCGTTCAAGTCGCTGGGGATGGCTCCATTGCAGTCTCAGGTACATATTTTACGCTTTCCAGAGGTTGTGTACCTGAATAAATAGATTCAAATATTTGTGAAAAAGCCCAAGACAATGGTAACATGAACACAAATAAAGGGGAAAACGAGGAACAATGCTCACGAAATGGGTCAGTTGTGCTGGTTACAGAACTGTGTTTTGATGCTAGAATTTTTTAGATCAGCTAAAAGAATATATGCATAACAGGGCTCACGTCATAATGCACATAGTTTCGTTTGATAGAAATACGTCCAATTGACGCTGTGTGAAATACAGCGTGAAAGAATGGTAAATTCTACCAATATCCTTTCTCGGTGTACCTTTTGATTCAACATTTTGTGCAGCATTGTAAACCGTATCTTCATTTTTTAAGCAGCTGATGTTCAGGGCAGGGATTTTGAATTACTCTTATCCGGTCATAATCTTGCATTTTGTTTGAGCAGGGTCTGAGGATAAACGGATAATCGTGTGGGACACGAAAAAAGGGACGATATTATCGACCCTTCAGCTGCATTTACCCTTGATCGGCTTGGTCATGGCTCCGGATGCATCGAGGATCGCGGTTTACCTTCTCGAGAGCTGTTATCTTCCCATCATTTGTTTGCACAATACACCAGCTACTTACGTCAAAGCGCCGGTCTACGTCACGCCTGCAAAAGAAGTAGAAGGTACTCGTATATTTTTTGTATACGTCACAGGCAATCACTCGAATCAGGCATTTTGTCAAATGCCAAGACAAATAGTCAAATATCCTTACTTATATTGAAATCTGGAATTTTTTACCCTAATTTTAGACAGAATGATTCGTTGCTGTCGTAAGAAAGAAATATGCACCACGCAATAGCGTTTAAAACGATTTTAAGCGCTTAATACACATAAAATATGCAGCATACGACAGTAATTTAAACTTTATGGATCCTGAATGCACATTTATCATGAAATTTTCAGCACGTCATAGATATAAACATTTTAACATTTTAACATCTAACTGTACTAAGGCATGTAAAAAGGAAGAAACAAGGAGCGTTTGCGGATTTGAAGAGTTATTATTTCTAAAATATTAAAAACCCGTGGACTTCTCGTCATAAAATTTACAGAATTCCGTAAACTGTCAAAATTAGACTACCGGCCTAGGCATTTAATAAAATGCCTGATTTGACCAATTGCCTTCGACATATTTACTCTCGTCTTTATAGGGTTTTCACAGCCCCTTTTTTTACATTAAAAACTCCCTGTTAGAGTGGAATAATACCTTCGTAAAAGTTGCACATTATGACGCCACTGATAATACTTATTAGTCAGCCATCTGACTGGCGTCATAGGTCCAACAGAGTCACGCTGACATCAGGTGGTGTATGTGTTTTTACCTCATGCAGTCCTGACTCAGTCTGACCCATAGATCGTATTCGAAACTTCAATCGGTGAGATTGCATTGATAGCGATTGGCTCAACATGTAGACATATCCTCAAATGTCGATTGGTAATCTGAGGGAACGGGTTCTTTGTGATAGATTAATGAAGTTTATGAGTACAAAACGGAAATGCGAAGTGAAATAGCTAGGAATTTTCTCATTTTCAGCTTTTTCAACTTTATCCTAAATTTGTTTGAAGTTATGTTCTAGTGTTTTGAACCAAACGACACATCGAACCACAATCAAACACGATCTATCTACCTGAAATCCACCATGTTCTCAAAAAAACCTTGAGTACATTGTATAATCCTGATATAAGAAAACATTGCGTTGTCTCGACTTACAGCCTGGTTAAGTGTACCCATAAGCTTTGAAGGTTTCTAAACTCAGATTTAACATAATTTTTTATCCTACACTTCAGAAATCAGAACAACTGCACCCAAAAACGACCGAATGCGACGACTTTTTGAAGAAAGAAGTAACTCTGGACACATACTCGTGGCAGAAGAAATATGCACATTTGACCTCATCCCTTATGATGGCTGCAGCCGATGAGAGATTGAGAAGGAGGATTTCAGTATCAGCAAGTATGGAGGAAATCTCAAAGATACCTGAATCGATAGCATCACAGGTACGGATCAAGGATTCTTTTTTCGTAATATTACAATTTCTTTTCCGGCAATTTTGAGGAAATTTCCTCCTCATGATGCCGCAATCCACACGCTGAATGTGGGAAGTCATCGGAAAAAAATTCAGGCATCGGTCCGATGCCTGAATTTCAGAGAACATCGATAGTGTCGATTTGTCTGAACTATTCGATTAGATTTGAAACACATTGGATGAAAATAACTCGAATCATTGAAATTTCAGCTGTTGAGCGCTGACTCTTGACTGCCTCATCACCCGCCAAATTCAGCGTGTGATTGCGGCATTACTCAATAAATCATTCATCAATCAAGGATTTTTTTTAATGATATCTTATTTTATATCATAATTTTTTTTTTTTTTTTTTGTATCATTCATCCTCATAATAAGCATTCTCATTCCACGTCCATACACACGGTAAAATAATTGCGGCGGATCCAGAAACTTTAAAACTGATTCAATTTCAAAGTTTTTCGCCCCAAATTGTATATTTTGTATTCTTTTTTCGTCTAGTCCCCCATTTCTGCTACTTTATAATATACTGACGAAATAAAGCGATTTTCATATAAAGAGGAGTAAGTAAAAACAAAGACGAGGCGTGACTGATTGATTATCGATATTTTTCCCGTTTTCAGATGTGGTGAAGAATCAATTATTAAGGTGTTCGCTGCGAACACCTTGTCCGTCGATATTTTTCCATTAGGTCTAAATGCAGATACATCGCAAATCACGCCTCGCCATTGATTGAAACTACATGATTAAAAGCTGTAAAAAAACTCTAAAACCGTCATGCATATGTATGTATGCTCTTTATTGACTGAAAAATACAATAAACTGCTTGCATTCATATCTTATGCTCAAGACACTAAAGGTATATTTTCACGGAGTCTTAAAATCCAATTTGCTAGCCCAACTCGAGAAAATTGCTCTACGTAGTGAAAATTTGCTCCTGTGACAAATGATATTTCTCTTGATCGGTTGCATGTAGTAATTTTTCCCGCATAAAGATGCCCAATAAGTGAGATATTAAACCTAAAAAGGTAATTATTTTAAAATGCAAGTTTACATGATTTTACTTTGAAAGTTTCTCGCCTAAGACTACTGAAATTGTTTCAAAGGAACTAACAAACTGATGTTTAATTTTGTATTTTTTTATTAAAAAGCTAGGCATGTTACGCCCAGAGCAAGCTGCCTTAGCTCATCGCAACATTTCGACACTAGAGGCGCTGTGGAACAGATCGCCACCCCTCGTCCAACGCAAACAATCAACAGGTAAATGGACCAACCCTTGAAACTTTAGAGGAAGAACCCCATATCGTCCCTCAACTTAACGTGCAGGATTGTTGGGTCAGTTGCAGAGGTGCACGCCTTCTTACACCGCGCTAATATGCATATCAAACTGGCAGTGATGAAATTTTTGAAACTTTTCATTGTACGTAACGTTTCATTTTCTTGTTCGGCTATCAGACCGTATATCACAAACCAGAGCTGCATCGCGGAGTATTTTCATAGTCATGCATGAATCGTATGAACACTCTGCTGTTGCTAATTCTCTCCCGACAAAATATTTGTTTTTTAAGAAAAGTCATGCAATTTTTCTTGAAATTTTCAGATATTTTAGATTACATTTTGAACAAAATTGCGGCCGAAAAATGGAGGATAGAATATCAGAATTCGCCACCTGTCTGTAAAGTGTTTATTTGATCGGAAGGGAAATATGGACAACGGGGATTGAAGGCTCACAGGTTTGTCCCTTCGCACGGGAGCAAAAGTTTTTGGCCAAGGCCGTGTGTGTACTTTGATCTAACGCCTCCACCGCATATTAAGCAATTGGCGCTCAGCTTAAAAAACGATGAGAAAATATAAATCCTGGCACGATGAGTCCGATAACGTTTAGAAATTATTCTAACAGTTAACTAGGAGTCTGCTGTAAGAGTTTGACGAATAGAAGATCATCCGAGTCCACGTCTATATCCGCTAAGCAGTAAATGATCTGACTGAGATTATTTGAACGATTTTTAATCTTATTCGTATTGGCTTTAACAGGGTCAGTCCAAGCAAAATTCTCGTTCCAAGCCGCCAGCATTCCCAGCACGATGAACGATGGGGGACCGTCACCACGTTGAAGAGGATGTGTAGGAAAGGATTAAGACGTCATTTTAGAAAATTTGATCATTTCGTGCGTAGGAGTATTATCGACGTCAGTATATCTATCCAGCGTATCACCATGGTCTGAGTCTCATTTCTCTTCCTTTCCCTCTTATTTTCCGGTTAATCCTTTCCCCCCGTTCACATCCTGCACATATTCCTCGAACTGGACGGTCTAACCATGAGTGAAATGAGAAGCAATAAATTTCGGTAAAAACGCAATAATTTATGCACAACATTGAAGGAGCCTATAGATTTTGAAACAAAAAAACTGTGAGATGTCATTAGAGGACTTTGCGAGATAGGAACGCGATTTTAAAACGTCCTTCAAATCGTTGAGTATGCAAACCCAACATGCCCTGGAGTTGAATCTGTTTGCAGTCCAGTGTGTAGATGAAGGGTTTTTCTATCCTTATCTTTATCGCAATGAGACTGTCTCGTAAACCAACGGAGGCATCAAGTCTTAACACCAGCCAAGCACGCGCCAGAATTCAAGTGGTTATGCGCACATTATTAAATAATAATTAGATTATGTTCGATGGTTCGTTTGTTACCACTCGGTCAAGTCATTCTGATGGCTTTTAAAGTTGAGTGTACGGACATCTATGCGTTAATGTCACAAAAACAAGCATTCAAAAAGATGATCAAAATTCTGGATCAGTAACCGTCTTCAATAAAAGCATTTAAAGAGTGGGCTTTCCTTTCTTTTTTCTTTTGTCATGAAGCAGATTTGTTAGACCTCTTAATAATTAAAACAAATTCATCATTTGGTCAATACTTAAACCCGCACGGACCCATTTCACATATATTGTAGATAGGACATCCTAAGTGAAATCGAAGCGTGTACATACAAAAATAACGGCATTTGATTCTACGCTCGCTCGCATGGTGTAAGACTAAAACCTTGAGTTATTGAATGCACTCTCTAACTATTCTAATATTGCGTATTATTTCGAGAGTTATCCTGGGGATTTAGGCGGTCAATCCGTCAGCATTTACAAAATCCAGGACCACATGAAAGGTTGAACATTGTTGATTATTAATTGTAATGGAATTAAAATCAATCATTAGAAAAGATGATCCAGAAGAATCAATTGATATCAAGTACGAGCAGCTCACTCGGTTCTCTCTGCTTCTCTCCTGATTTTTCTATCTTTTAAGAAAATCAAATATAGATATAGTAGTTTCCGAATCCTGTTGTGATATTAGATTATTGTGTGGGAATCATTCCCTTGAAGGAGGCACAGCGTGTGCATAAAGCGGAAGCCAAGAGTTTTTTATAAGGATATCATACACCACAAAATTTCGATGGGTTTTAGTATTTTTTTCTCTTCCTCTATTTACTTTTTTATCAGAGTAAAACAGTACAATTGTGTTTATGTGTTTTTCTTGAATCGACTTTCATGTCACTTTGATCTCTTCTCCTCATGTGTAGAGAAGACTTCATTCTAAAAATTTCTATCCCGGTTTTTTTAAAAAAAAAAATAAATAAATAAATTAAGGTGAAATTGACAAAAAGTAAATGTTTTTAAACCCATTCAAATTGATGGATGAACGGCTTTCACACGAGATTTATCCATAAGCGTCGCAGCCGAAAAAAATATTAACAATTAAACTTCCTGAGGAAAACATTTCGGTCGTATGAACCGCAAAATACCGATGGTCTATATTGGCAGTAACTGTTGGTTCAGGTAACTGTTGCGCTCCGTTTTCAAAGAACTAGGGAAACCAGACTACGCCGGTTCATGCAATCGAGAAGTTTTAGTATGTTTTGGTTTTCGTTTGAAAATCTCGGGATTCTTTTATAGACCGACAAAATGTGAAAACCGAGTAATGCTGCCGATGTTGAATATGCACCCTTATGGTTATAATGACCAGACTTCTTTTCAGAAATAGCAATTTTAAACAAGTCTCTGAACATTTTTCATAAATAATCATTTTATTATTGTTGGATTTACAATTTTACCGGTATCAGGGACCGCAAAACAAGAGACAAGAGTCATATTGGAGGCTATGAACACACATCGACCTACGTAGAAATAAACGTATCTCATTTTATCATCCAGATTGTTTGAAAAACTCATGTAAATTGGGGACAGTGGTTTAATTAAGTTCAAAGGCTTCAAAGCCGGTGATTCAATTTGGATGTGCTAATTTGGCTACTGACTTACGCTAACGTAACTATCTGTTTCATGGTACAAGATCTGCATTTTTCATTTCGCTACGGTATTTTACTATCCTAATGGTGACAAAAAAAAGACCATACGCAAACGGTATACTAAATATGTAACTTTAAAGTCAACATTCCTAACGTTCAATACTTGACATAATCAAGTAAAAAAATGTCAAAGGAATCATTTATGTTTCACACTATTGTCTCTCTACGGTAACTCTGTAGCACACCAGATTCCCACATTGCTATTTGTGGAGAGAGAACACTAGTTGCAGTACTCTCTTCGTTTGAGAGCCCTCCTAACTGGCTCGTCAAGTTGCATCCACTATAAGTTTCCTGAGTGATTTCTTTAACACCGAAATTTTGTGTCTGGGTGCTGGTCTCCAAGGCTATGTTAGTGATTATACTGTACCCAAATCGAGCACAAGCAATACAATATTACAAAGATATATCAAGCACGGAAAAACCTTGATGTTAGAAGTAGGATGCCTGAATGAAATGCATCATTTCTCTGATTGCTCTCCTCCAAATTGTGGACAATATTGTGTTATATATCTCACTCTGTGCATATCACGAAAAAATTAATAATTTAATCTTTTAGGAAGCAAAATTTTCATTCCAGCAACTTCCGTGTTTTGCAGTGGCGTACCCTTGAAAGTTTGGCAGCACTGTGATTCCTCCATAATTAAATGTATGTGAAAACAATCGATTATTGTTGAGGCAGCTCATCTCGCCTAAAATCGATATTTTTGATGGATTTAAATAGGGCGAAAAAGCTGTGCCAACTCAGCAAAATCGCCACTGCGTGTTTGTATAGAACTGCCAAATCTTAATGTTCTGGAGTATTTTTTCACCCTGAGATGGTAACCTCATTCGCTTCTTCCGAGTTTTCACTTTGTACCGTGGGATTTGACAAATCAGTTAATTTAATTTTCAATTCATTGCAATAATCTGTGTTACCTTCCCTGAGTTAATTTCATAAAGATTTAGTCAGGTAAAATATGATGTACACTTTGTTTGTAAAATTTTTTGAGTCCTTCTGTTCCTCAGGCGTATGTTAAAATTTGAACAGATTAATGGTTCTGGTTATACTTTAGTGCAAATAAAAAATCGCATTATGTAAATACTACTATCTTCAGCATCAGCGCTCTGTCAATTCCTTTAAATTGTAATTTGTAAAGGTGGCTGAGCTGCATTAGAAAAGTTCTCAACACCGGAATAAAGTCAGACCTCTTTTGTTTTTATTATCTTGAAGTAGAAAAAGAATCATTCGACAGGTAATTTCGTGGAATCCAACTTGCAAACGAGAATATTACCAAGTATTTTAAACACATAATCAAATGGAAAGTTAAATTATACATATCGAAGGCTGGAAGCTAGCAATGTATAGTCTCGGTTTGAGGCGTTGCAGACTTCCTGGTCATACTTTATTTTCCTTCACTGGAAAAACTACTACGCCCTTTATGTCACTTAACAATTGAGGACACAACGCTGCACCAAGAACAGCCTATAGGCGTAATTGATCGTTATTACGCACCCATCTGACTTTTTCGGATTCTACGTACCCTGGACTATGCTGTGGAAGTCGATAGAATATAGAGAGGTTAACGGCTCGAGGTACGAAATAAACCTTTTTTTTTTTTTTCCGAGTTAAGTCAGGCCTCTGGATCCGATGGGTGCAAGAACGACCGAATAAGGTGCAAGTTAACCCCTCTCTTTACTCACTATCCTCGATAATCATTTTCATTTTGCGGTTAATCATGCGTGATCTAAAATTATTTTAAGACTTCATATATGCCCATCAAAATGACCTGTTGGGGCGTAATATATGGCCGATAAACCAGCTTTTTAAAATTAACAATAATGAGAGTATAAACCCAAATGTATCTGCAAAATCTACCCGGCCTCCTTCAATAGAAGGTGGTAGGTCACCCAAAAACCCAACACAAACTCAGGGTACCAGCATAGAAAAAGGTCTGCTCAGTTACATCAAAAATCAATAACTTTAAATGCGTTTTTTCTCCTCATAACGGACGGTTTTCCAGTTTAATTAGTCCAGCGCGCCTGGTAAGTCCTAACTGGAATTTAGGGTACATAAGCGATTTTTTTGGCGCCACTATATGTTTTGTGGGTCGCTGATATCCGAAACTGAAGTTATTAATTCCGATAAATCCACAGATACGAAAACTCTACAGCTCCAACTTGAACCACAGAACATCGTCCTGGCGCCCACTTCGATCATCGGCCGTGCGCGGGGGAGGGGAGGAGTGAAGGGGCGCGAGAGGGGGGGTGGCGGCATCGGGTCGGGGGTGTTTCGCGGTTAAGAGGCGCATACCGCATCGCTCGTGACGGCGCGGCGGCGGCGGAGAGAGGCGACAGATGAAAAAGTGGAGCTAAAAAGCGAGAATCCGCCGGCAGAAAAAAAATAAAAATGGGACAAACAAAAACTAGGTTAGCGACCAGGCCAGGATAGGCAACTTGACTGTCCGGTGCTCAACACCCTTCCGAATGGTTCGTTTTGGTGACTACCTCCTAACGGGATGCACCAACCCGAGTGTCCTCGCTGGAATTGTGAAGCTTCTGCCGATCCCGAGGAAAACGACGTATGAGCCACATCAGGCGTTGCCAAAGGTCCGTCGACGAATTACGAAATTTCAGGAAAATTATGCGATTTGTTCCACTTGAAAAGAAATTCTCGGCGTTTTTTACCAAGGTCTCGGTGGTACCTTATGCCATCACAACTTTTGTACCAATTAGTGGAGTTAATTTTACCAAGACAGAACTTGTAGCTTTACCAAAACAAACACGGATATTTTACCGGTTTTTTATCATGTAAGAATACCACTGTTCCCATTGGTAATTCTCTATTCCCCGGTAAACTTTGCTATGTTACTCGTCGGAGATTCTACCACAGTCGATAAAAAAAATTGAGGACGTTTATACCAAGGTCCAGTAAAATTAGGCACGAGAAAGTTTCAATAATTTTAACCGAGATTTCTACGGTAAAATTACCACCAATATCCATAAATTGTACTGTTTACCAATAAAAAACGGGGATTCAAATGGAACCCTGAATGATTGGGTAATGTTTAATTACCCTTTTTCTGGTAAATACGAATACACCAGAATTTTATTTTGTCCAGTGTTTCTCCTCTCGATTTTTCAGGATGATTACGCTCGTAATCTGATCCTTGAAGTCCTGGAAATTTCAAGGATAGAGTACAACTACAACTTACTAGAAAAGAATAATATTTTCTGAGAGAAGAATTTGGCAACATACGAATTCTTCACACGGCGTGTTCTGCTTAGTGCGACGGAGCCGCTCACGGGCTCCAGGCTTCGGAGAGAGGATGAGTCATAATCCCCAAAGCACGCA